>NW_026068204.1:569595-681856 GCF_014885135.2 Alexandromys fortis
ATTGTTTTATGAGACAGGGTTTCTCTGTAGCTTTGGAGCCTGTCCTGAAACTAGCTCTTGTAGACCAGGCCGGTCTCTAACTCACAGAGATCCACCTGCCTCTGCCTCCCGAGTGCTGGGATTAAAGGCGTATGTCACCATGGCCCGGCTGTTCTATTTATTTTTAATTTTTGGTTTATTTTAAGATGTATTTATTTATTTATGTATTTATTTATTATGTATACAACATTCCTTCCATGTATGCTTGCATGCCAGAATAGGGAACCAGATCTCATTATAGATGGCTGTGAGCCACCATGTGGTTGCTGGGAATTGAACTCAGGATCTCTGGAAGAACAGTCAGTGCTCTTAACCTCTGAGCCATCTCTCCAGCCCCTAATATTTGGTTTTTTGAGACAGGGTTTCTCTGTGTATTTTTGGTTGTCCTGGAACTCATTCTGTAAACCAGACTTTCCTTGAACTCACAGAGGTCCTCCTGCCTCTGACTCCCAAGTGTAACATGAAGGCCAGGGCTCATGGGGATTTCTGTCCTGCCCAATACCCCACAGCCAGCAAGCTCCAAAGAAATCACACAGAGAGTCTGCATTAGATATAAACTGATTGGCCCATTAGCTCAGGCTACTTATTAGCTCTTATAGCTTATATTAACCCATTGTTCTTATCTATGTTAGCCACATGGCTTGGTACCTTTCTCAGCCTGGCAGCTTACATCTTGCTTCTTGGTGGTCTGGGCTGGAATGTGGAGGGAGCTTCCTGCTTCCCAGAATACTCCTGTTCTCTTTGTTCCACCTCTACTTCCTGTCTGGTTTTCCCGCCTATACTCCCTGCCTGGCCAATCAGTGGTTATTTGAAACATGATTAACAGAATATATACAATTCTCCCACACCACCCAAGTGCTGGGATTAAAGGTATGTGCTATAAAACCCAATTTCTCTCTCTCTCTCTCTCTCTCTCTCTCTCTCTTTAAAGACTTTATCCTTTTTCTTTTCTCTACCAAGTTTACATATTTTTTAAATACACTCTAAACCATTTAAGTTTTTTGTTCCATCTGAATCTATCTTTATTGTATAACTATTTCTGACCACATGAGACTAATTTGCTAAGTGATGTGGCTAGGATTAAAGCCATGACTTTGAAGGCTGGATCCACCCCATTCCTTAGCTTTCTGAGAGCCTAGCTTCCTGATGTAGGTACTGGCCGGAGCCATGTTTATTGCCATAACTCTATGGAGTTTTAAGGTTGATGCTACCACCAAGAAGCACGCTGTCTGCTATACATAAACACCATTTAAGTGTTTTTTTTGGGGGGGGGGCTCTTAAAAGAGCTGCAATGTTTTTGCAACTCAAGATGAATTAGGAAGCCTCTCTTAAATGAGATGTGCTTTCTTCTAGCAAACAGAGCTCACCTGAGAAAGTGCACTACCAAGAAGCTGTTTAGCGATGTTCTTTTGTGTCTAGAATTACATCCCACGCTCTCTCAGGTTTTATGTAGATGTAATTGTCCACATTGGCACATTTGTTGACGGAGGCCTCTGTGTGTTTCTTTGGGACTGAACGGCTGAGGGACTGGGCAGGACAGAAACCTCTGTCAACAGCTGTATATATTATATGGCTGCATAACCCTCAAAAATTAAGTTTTGTGTAGGAAAAAAAGGGGATCTATGGTAGAATGTCCCTAGGGCCTGGCACCAGAGGGACAGCAAGCAACCTCCACTAGCCATGAAACCCCACTGGGTTACACCTGGTCTAGCTCTGGAGTTTTCTCACAGCTCCAGGTCTTCCTTTGAGTTAGAAATTGTTGTCCTATGTGAATCCTGACTGAGAGTTTCCCACGGATACAAAGCCTATGCAAAACTTGATTTAGAAGAAAACCAGAAAACTGTGGTACCACATGAAACAGGTATTTGAGACTGGCATTGTATTGCTAGGAAGCTTCTATCAGTTTGTTTTGAGATATGGAAATATTCTAGTTAAAGTGTAAAAACAAGAAAAAATAAAGGAGCTGAGAGGAGAAAGGAAGGAGCTGCAGTTCACCCAGACTGAGCCCCCTGCAGCCGCAGAGGCTACGTTCATTCTCAGTGCTTCTCTGAGTCTTCATTTCTCCAACCCGTGTAAACTCACACACCCACGCCAAAATATTAGTGACACATCACACTAAATTGTAGATTGCACTAAAATGCACGGATTTTCTCCAGAATGAAACAGAAGCAAGGACATAGATGTTACCTGTGTATGAATATCTGTGACAACAGATCTGTGGGCATGGGTGGAAAACAGACCCTTGTTGGAGAGGAAGAAACTCAGAAGCCTTGTGGTTGGGGCACCATACTCACTGATAGTGAAGTCTGCCATCATTGTTTATGTTTCTGAGAAGAAAACGTTTGAGAATGTTGAGATAAGCCCACCAGAGACCATCACACTAACACTATTAGTGACAAAATGAATGTCTTTATTGTTGCCCAAGGGCTGCACAGAGAACTTTCCCAAATCGTGTAGCCTTGAGCCTTACAGCTCTGTCTTTTGTGTACAAAACACATATCTTTGTTGGCACATTTCAGTTAGCAAGAAGCAGAACTACAGAAGCCAAAAAGCAAGATTAGTACATTTAGGGACTTTTTCTTGGAGACTTTTCTGGAACTATGGAACACTTCTTTGTTTCTATTTTGGTAGGTGTTGGGGCCCATGTGCGAGGTTTAAGGGCAGAATGGCGTCTAGCATGCCAACAGTCAGTGCTAAAGTCTGGGATTCTGTTAAAACCAGGTGCCAAAAATCCTTAAGGGCCTCTCTGATGCGGTCAAGGGGACTGTATAAAGAATCACGTGAGCCAGGTGACAGTGCGTGCCTTTAATCCCAGTACTTTAACTCAGAACAGCCAGGGCTACACAGAAACCCTAAAAAACCCCAGGAAAGAAAGGAAGAAGCATTCATTTGTTTTGTCAGACTTGGGGGTTTGAGGCATGAATGAAGACACGTTCCCCACTTTTGCAGTATCTACTGTTTTAAAATCCTGTTGCTAGGAATGGCGTACCTTTTTGATTGTTTGTTTTGTTTTAGGCTTTTGGTTGGTTGTTTTTTTTTTGTTGTTGTTGTTTTGTTTTGTTTCTGGTATTTTGAGACAGTCTCACTGTATAGCTCTGCCCTGGAACTCCCTATGTAGATCAGGCTGACCTGAAATTCACAGAGATCTGCTTGTCTCTGCCTCCCAAGTGCTGGAATTAAAGGCAGGTGCCACACCACCTGGCTGGTAGAGAGACTCTGTCTAAACAACGAAAGCAAAACGAAATAAAAAAAAAAAAAAACCACCTGTACGTGGGACCAAGGAATAGTTATCAATGTCCAAGGAATCTTTACCAAACTGAGAATGTCAAAGTGAAACGGGGCAGTCATTTGAGAATAAGGATTGAGCCAGGTGGTGGTAGTGTACGCCTTTAATCCCAGCACAGCCAAGGCATTACTGTCTTGACACCAACCTCTCCCCTCTCTGCTGTCTTGGAACTTGGCTGAGCAGCTACATACCTGCTCATCCCATGCCAAGCTGCTCCCATCTGTTGTCTCTTAGACACCTGCCCTGCTCGCCCAGCTATAGCTCAGTCACCTTAGTCACTGATTGAGTAGAACTGATGCCCTTCTTTCAGAAAGCCTTCCCTTCCTGCTTCCTCACCCCACTGTCCTTTGCCCCCAACACCACATTCAACCTGCCCATGTGTTTCTGATTGTTCTTTTTGGAGCTATATGCTCTGCTTATAGAATCTGAGCCCTCGGGCTGGAGAGATGGCTCAGTGGTTAAGAGCATTGCCTGCTCTACCAAAGGTCCTGAGTTCAATTCCCAGCAACCACATGGTGGCTCACAACCATCTGTAATGGGGTCTGGTGCCCTCTTCTGGCCGCAGGCATATACACAGACAGAATATTGTACTCATAATAAATAAATAAATATTTAAAAAAAAAAGAATCTGAGCCCTCAAGGAGTTCATGTATAAATGCTTATGTACATACATACATACATACATACACACATACATTCACACATACATGAAATCTAGGGCCTTACACATGCTGAACAAGAGTTCTACCATCCATCTTCATCCCATCTTTTACTATGCATAGACCTGTCCCAAACTGGGTAGGATGGTACATGCCTATAATCTCGGTCGTGGGCACAGGAGAATCAGTTCAGGGTTAATCTCAGCTACAGAGAATTTGAGGCCAGTCTAGGCTACCTGATCTCTATCTCAAAGCAAAGCAAAACAAAAGCTACTGTCTCTTCATAGGTCTTCACCTGGGTGCTCCCAGATCGTACTGAAGGCGAGGGCTGAGTGACATCACAGCTCGGGGCACACTGGGTATTCAACCCACCAAGACTGCAGAGTTGGACTTTGTCACTGTCTCAAAGTATGATGTGGGGGGCTGGAGAGATGGCTCTGTGGTTAAGAGCACTGACTGTTCTTCCAGAGGACCCGGGTTCAATTCCCAGCACCCACATGGCAGCTCACAACTGTCTGAAGATCCAGTTGCGGGGGATCTGACACCTTCACACCAATGCACATAAAATAAAGTTAAATAAAAATATTTTTAAAAAAAGTATGATATGGGAAACCTAACCTGAAAAACTCTCTCTCTCTCTCTCTCTCTGTGTATGACTGGAGCCCCCGGAGGCCTGAAAAGAACATCAGAATCCCTGAGACTATCCTTACAGATGGTTGTGAGCCACCACATGGGTGCTAGAAATCCAACCCAGATCTTCTGGAATAGCAACTATTTCTCTTAAATGTTGAGCCAATTCTCCAAACCGAGGGCAGTTTTTTTTTTTTTTTTTTTTTTTTTTAAGACAGGGTCTTTCTATGTAGCCCTGGCTGGTGTGGAACTCACTCTGCACACCAGGTTGGCCTCAAACTCCCAAGTGCTGGGATTAAAATGCTACTATGTCTGGCTAGAACAATGTTTTATAACCAGAATAAGAAAACTAACCTAGTAAATCACGAATATAGCATTTAAGTGAAAAAACGTGGGTTATCTTTCTAGATATATAACTATACCTATGAAATCAACAAAACATGTTTTTCTTCATACCACTTTGTAACCTTTTCTACCTTCTCATCTTCCAACACTCAGTCATCTCCCCAGACAACTCACTACTACCCAGACAGCAGTAACAGTGTTTTCTCTTACTATAATCTGTGCATTTTAGAGTTACAAAGTATCATGTAGTCCAGGCTAGCATCAAAGTCCATATATATAAGCAGGGTGGTGGTGGCAGCCCACGCCTTTAATCCCAGTACTAGGGAGGCAGAGACAGGCAGATCTCTGTGAGTTCGAGGTCAGCCTGGTCTATAAGAGCTAGTTCCAGGACAGCCAGGGCTGTTACACGGAGAAACCCTGTCTCAAAAAACAAACAAACAAAAAGAAAGTCAACATATATGTGATAATTACCTTGAGTTCCTGACCCTCTCCCTCACATCACCAGTGCCTATCTTTTATTTTGATTTATTTATTTTGGAGACAGGGTTTTTCTGTGTAACCTTGGCAGTCTTTGAACTTGCTCTGCTTCCCAAGTGTTGGGATTAGAGGCACACACCACCATGCCAAGTTTCCTTATTGCCATGTTGCTTGTCATTGTTTAAACATAGCGTATTTTGTTCAGTCATCTGCAGACGGGTATTTGGGCTGTCTCGTCTCTAGTCTCGGGCTATTACAGATACCTTATATGTGTGTGAACAATTCGTACAAATACTTTTATTTTGCTTGAGTTAGTACCTGCAGATAGAATAGAGAAGGGGTTTTCTTTCCTTTTTTTTTCTTTTGAGCTTTTATGGCAGGGTCTCACTGTACAGTCCAAGCTAGCTTCAAATTTGTAATCCTCCTGTCTCACTCTCCCCCACCTGAGTGCTGGAATTACAGGCATGTGCCACCATGCCCAGCCTGCGTGTGTGTGTGTGTGTGTGTGTGTGCATGTGTACACGCGTGCAAATTCTTCACATTTGGGTTAAGAAAATGTCAAAGGGCCAGGCATTGTGGCACACGTCTTCTGTCCCAGCATTCTGGAGGCAGAGGCAGGGGAATCTCTGTCAGTTCTAGGCCAGACTGGTCTATCTAGCAAGTTCCAGCACAGCCATGACTTCACAGTGAGAGTTTGTCTCAACAATAAATAAATAAATGAATAAATAAAAGAAGAAAGGAAGAAGAAACATAGGAAGGAAAACTGCTGAGGGGGTGAGGGCGCAGCTTCAGTGGAAGGAGCACTTGACCAACATATAGTACCTAAATTTAATCCCTAGCATAGACAGGAGCGTACTCTGTAACCTGGCTGGTTAAAGCAATCCTCTTGCCTCAGCCTACAAAGTGATGAAGTCATGTGACTATTCCACCATGTTTAAATTTTTTTTTACATTCCTTTATTTTGTGTGTGTGCACATGGACCATGCACACACAGGGGCTGGCAACAATCTTAGAAACTGATGCATTTCCTTCCCTGTGTGAATCCTCGGAATCAAATCAGATCCTCGGGCTTGACAGGTGCTTTGCCTAGTGCCTTCTCACCAACCTGTGTTTTGGCTTTAGAGATAGTCTCAAATTGCCAAGGCTGCCCTGGAACTTCTAATTTTCCTGACTCCACATTTCCATCTTCTGGGACTATGTGTTTGAACCACCACACCTATCTTAAATTTTGTAGTTTTTAAATTAATTTGTTCTTTTATGATACACATTGTGTATCAAATAGAAAAAAGGTGTTGGGCGTGATTTTGTTGTTGTTTTGAGACGGTCTCTTTGCACAACAGCATTGGCTGTCCTGGAACTCGCTTTGTAGACCAGGCTGGCCTCGAACTCAGAGATTCCCGGCCTCTGCCTCTCAAGTGCTGGGATTAAAAGCGTGTGCCGCCACCACCTGGCACTGGATGGGATTAATGGTAAACTATTCCCTGTAGAATAGAAGTTCAGAGAAGCTGAAGGTATAACTAGAAACTTCAAAACTGGGATGGGGAATGAAACTCAGTTGGTAGAATGCTTACCTAGACACAAAACGTTAGATCTGATACCCAGCACTGTATAAGGTCATGTCCGGTGGGGCATCAATTACCTCAGCACCTGAGAGGCCAAGGAAGGAGGGTCAAAGTTCAAGCTCATTTTTTAATAGTTTCTTTTTTCTTTTATTATTTATACAGTGTTCCGTTTGCATGCCAGAAGAGGGAACCCGATCGAATTACAGATGGTTGTGAGCCACCATGTGGTTGCTGGGAATTGAACTCAGGACCTCTGGAAGAGCCTTCAGTGCTCTTAACCTCTGAGCCATCTCTCCAGCCCCCTCAAGCTCATTCTTGACTAATGAGTTGGAAACTATCCGGGGCTACACGAGGCTGTCTCAAAAAATAAAACAGGAGGGGCAAGGAGGGAGAGAAAGAGGGAAGAGGAAGAGGACTGTGAAGGCGGGCAGGAGCAGCGGGTACACACCTGCAATACTCAGGAGGTGGAGTCTCACACTTTAATCTCAGCAGCCGGGGATCCAGCTTGGGAGTTCAAGGCCAGCCTGGTCTACAGAGCAAGCTTCCCGGCAGTCAGGACTACACACTGAAACCCTATCTCCAAAGCAAAATTTTCCTCAGTCCCACTAGCCACATTTACACGCTAAGATCTACAGTGTTGTTTTTATTTCTCCCTGGCCTTTAACACAACATATAGCTGGGAATGACTTTTTTTCTGGTTCTTCAAGACTGGGTTTCTCTGTGTGACATTCCTGGTTGTCCTGGAACTCACTTTGTAGACCAGATTGGTCAGGAATGCAGAGATCTGCACACCTCTGGCCAATTTCTGGAATCAAGGACATGCACCCTCACGTCCATCTGACTTTGAGCTGCTTATCCTCCACTCTCCACGTCCTGAGTGTTGGGGTTACATATGTCTGCCGTGGTTCCCAATTTATACAGTGCTGGAGATTGAACCCAGAACCTTTTCAATGTTAGGAAAGCATTCTAAACACTGAGCTACAGTTGAACCCTGTCAAGAGCCTAAGGAGGTCACATAGAACATTAGCAGCAGACTGTGCCCAGGGAGCTAGAAGCTGGACGCTACGGTACTTCAGATACACCACTTCCAGAACACCAACTTCTGTCCATGCTGGCTGAAGACACCAGAATACACCTCATAAAAACAGCCTAGGTCCCCAAAGAACAGCAGCTGTACTGCAAACTCCTCCCATTTCTGTCCTGGCTGTCTAGACAGCCTGCTATGTCCTCCACCCCTCAGATGAGTGCAGGCACATCTGTACACCCCTAACCCCTCTCCCACCCCCTCGAGATGAGTCACTCGTCCGAGCTGGCTCATCCCTGCCTGTGCTTTTGCTTTCTTCGGGGTGACAGGAGCACAAGAGTCCCAAGGACATTCCAGGTGGGGAGAATGAGTGGCTCACGCAGTAGCCCCATGCTGGAGAGGGTACCCCCTTCTAGAGCTGCCTAATTGCTGCTTCTCACAGTTCAAATGGCTCATCACTGTATGTTGAGGCTGTTTTGAACAGTCCCATCCCCCACCCCCATGCACAGTACGGCTGGCCTAGGAAGAAATGCTTTCCCAAGGTCTGGGGATGGACAAACAAGCTATGGACACCCTACCTGTCCTTCTGCCAGAACTGTTAAGTCATCATTTCAGTGAACACTGCCTAGGGCTGACCCCCATCCCATCCCCACCAGGAAAGGTTCAGGGCCAGCCACTGGACTGATGCTCTAGAGGCCCTTCCCTCACCCATCACCTTCCCTCCAACATCCCAAATAAACACACAAGACAGTGTTTTTGGTCTGAGAGTGATGGACATTTAGATGTTGGCAACTGACCAGTGCCTTTTGGGGAGCAGGCAGAGCAAAGACAGAGAGGTAGGGTACAGTGCTGCCAGCCAGGGCTCAGGTCATCGTGGTCGCTGAGGTGAAAGTGGAGGGAAAAGAGCCAGGGTCAAGTCCAGTGCTCAGAGCCTTACCCTTTCCAGTGCCCAGTATCATCAGATGGCTGGGTGACCTCAGCCAGGTGCCTTTGTGTCAGCCAGGAGGTAGGCATGGCCAACCTCTGCCCATTCAGATGGAGGGGCAACGTCACTGGGGTCAGATCGCAGGCTCTCCACTCTCTAGTAGAAGAAGGACAGGGGTGGCTCTGTGGCTGTGTGGCCACTGAGGTCTCAAGTTGGTTGAGGCTTGGGATCCAGACCACAGTTAAGGGTCTGGCTGGACAAGGCTGGCAGCTTTCCTTAAAGCCCTCATAATCCCTTCAGCTGTCCTCCCAAATAGTCCCCCCCAACACACACACACACACACACACACACACACACACACACACACAAAACACCGGGAATTCCTAATCAAGGCAGTACAAGCGAAAGGAAAAGGGTGAATCCCCAGCCTCCTAAGGTGGAGGGCACTCACCCCTGGATGCAGCAGCTGGACGTTGGGCCCAGTCTGCTGAGCTACATCATGGCTCTTGGCTTCTTGGACACCCACATAGGAAGACAAAACAGGACCTGTGAACCCCTGCCCCAGACTCCTGAAAATCTCGAAGCTGGTGTGTCGTCAGTGGGCCTCTGGCCAGAAGCATGCATAAGCCAGCCAGTCTCAGGGCCACAATTCCCCATGGACAGCTGAGGGATGATGGGTGGCTCCTGTAGTGGGGCAGAGAAACTAAGGCACAAAGCTAACCTAAGCCCACTGGGTAAGGTGGGGTGGGTACAGGATCCAGAGGTCACTCCTCCCCCTCTGCGAAGCACAAAGGGACCAAGCAACGATCACGACCAAGCTCTGACAACCTGGCACGGGAAGAAAGTTCAGGTTGATGATCCTGGGTGCCAGTGAGTGGCTCTTGACAGAGGGACTGTATATTCCGGCCGGCCCGAAAAGGACTCTAGAGATGGGGAAAACCCCTGGACGCGGCTGACACGCTAGTCTGGGCCCCATGGCCAGTCTGAGGCCTGAGTCTGGAAAGCGGACATCCAGCTGGGGCTGGCAAGGTCGTGGATGATGACAAGGTCCCTGCATGGGCTAGTCTCCATTAGGCCCTCCAGGGGCATCGTAAAGAGGGAGAAAGAATGAGAGGGAAGCAGGGAAAGGGCCTAGGGTCTCAGCACATTTAGGCAGGTGGAACCCAGATGGGCGGGTCGCCTCGCGCTTCAGGACTGCCTGCGCAGACTGGGTCGCCGGAAGGTCGGGTGCATGAGGTTCTCAGTGATGTAGGCCACCAGCAGGCAGATGACCACCAGCATGACACAGATGGAGCCGCCCACCGCCGTCATGGCCACCACGATCTCCTGCATAGCTGCCGGTTCGGCGGTGAACTCCACGCACTCGGCGAGCTCTGGCTGGGTGGCGGCGAGCTCGGCGCGCAGCGGCAGCGGCTGCAGGCACAAGCGGTAGCGCACGCTGTCGTGCACGTCGGGCAGCAGGTAGTCGCGGCAGGAGGCGCCCAACAGCACGCGATCGCACGGGAAGCGTGTGTAGGTGCCACGCCACGAGCAGTTCAGCGCGAAGACTCGCACGCGGCGCGCCTCGGTCGGAGCCAGTCGCCACTGCAGCAACACGCTGCGGTTGCGCAGGACGTGGGCGCGCAGAGAACCACCCGCCGAGACCAGCGTCACGCAGCCCGGCGCCTGGCAGCGGAAGCCCCGAGCGGGGCTGCGAAAGCATAGGCGCCCACCGCCCGCCTCGGGGCCCTCGGACAGCACCTTGTAAGGGCACCAGGGCGCGTCGGAAGCCGGCTCCCAGCCCGGCGGCGTCGGGACCACAGCGGCGCCGGAGGGCGGCGCGCAGGCGGCCAGCAGCAACAGCAGCGGCGGAGCGCGCATCCTGCGGCTGGGCCGGCGCTGCAGGGCGCGGGCTCGCGAGCGCACGGGGAGCGGCGGAGGGTCACGCGGGCCGCGCCGCCCCAGCCGCTCCCGCGCCCGCTCCGCGCAGGGACCTCAGCCGCCACGGGCTCCAACCCGCCCCACGCCCACGCCCAGTGCGCTCTCGGACCCGGCGGCAGAGGCGGGGCTGCCCCGCGTCCCCGCCCCCTTAACCCTCGCTGGACCGCACCCCACGGCACGAGAGTCCACTTACCGTGGGCAGGGCACAGGCCCTGGCCACAATCGGTGAGGACTCCTGAGGGATGGTCCCTCTATTTGATGCTGGTCCCCGCTCTGACCAAGGGACTAGGCTCAAGGACTGAAATGTAACTTCACCCTGAACTCCTGCATCTTTGGAACAGTTGGCATCCGCAAGGCTTTGGCTTGGTGGAAATTAACTGTACACCCGAAGAGAAGCTGCAGGTTGACTCGACCTTCTCCGTCCCATCGGTTTTCCTCCCCTTCTTTCGCGCGAGAAGAGGGTCAGGACCAAAGAAAACGCCCCTCGCAAAAAGCCCACCCTACGTCATGCGGTGCAGGTCTGTAGAATCCAAGCTGCTTAAAAGGGAGCCCACCCGGGCTACCAAATGAGTTCGGGGCCAAGCTGGGTAATTTAGTGAGATCCTCAAAATGAAAACAAGATTAAAAATAAAACAAGCACCCTTTGACTTCAGAAAGTCAAGGCCATCATCCTCGACTACTTAGCGAACTTGAGACCAGTCTCAAAAAACGCAAAACAACCAGACAGAAACAACCCATCTTGTACAATGGCTATGCTGCTCCACGGATGGAAGGGAAGAAGGATCACATTCCAGGACCACTGCAGTCTTACCCTGGCACAGGTCACCTGGCTAGGTCTGTCTGCCTAACGAGGGGTGAAGCCGGACCCCCCTGGTGCTGAAAGTTCTGCTGTTGAGGACTGTGTACTGAACAGGGAGGTGAGGGGGGTCTCAGCCAACCGTCCTATGGATTCCGACCCTCTCATGACACCTTCGAGGTAACCTTACCTGGGAAAGGAAAAGGAAAATATTCACTGGGTCCTACGTCTTGCGTTATAGATGATCATACGATCCCACACACCCACAGAGCTCTTTCCTAGACTATGTCCTAGTCTTCCTGAAAAAACCTGAGGGGGACCAGTCTCATGGGCAGTAAGACTCAGGTCAGAATCAGAAGTCTCCCACCCAGCCACAGTGTGCCTCATCACTAACTTGGAGGGACCCAATCCCAGCACCAAGTTGCTCCCATTTGTAGAAAACTTGGATAGGGTCTACTGAGATCACTGCTCCCATTGGAGGTCAGAGGTTTTGAGAGATATATCCCCCCTACTACCCATTTCTACCTTCCCCTTAGGCTGGGCAAACCCCTGACTCTTGCCTCATCCTTGTAAGAGTGCCCAGGAATTTCTCATCAAAGTAGAAAGTAATGATTACCTCAGGGGCCTGTATGTCAGGTCTAGAACTACCCAGACCCTTCATCCAGTTGACATGGAGGTATCAGCTGGAAATCTGGGCACCTAGGTGCAGGGTATATAAAATGGGCACAGCAACACAATGTGGAATCTTTGGATGGCAGAAAGCTGGATGCTCCCTCTCCTCCCCCAGAGGCTCTTAGATATGAATGCTTGGCCGCTAGGGAGTGGCACTATTAGTAGGGGTGGCCTTGTTGGAGGAAGTGTGTCCCTGGAGGTGGGCTTTGAGGTTTCAGAAGTCCAAACCAGTCCCAGAGTTCTCTCTCTTCCTGCCGTCATGCATCTCACCAAGCTAATTATGGACTCTGTGAGCGAATCCCCATTAAATGCTTTCTTTTGTAAGAGTTGCCGTGGTCTTTGTGTGTCAGCAATAGAGCACTGACCAAGAAGAGCTGTCCGTGTGTTACAGTCAGTGGGATTGAAAAACACAATACCCAGAGCTCTGGCCTAGATCTGACTTCATTCACACCTCAGGCTTGTCCTAGGGTGAGGGCCTTTCCAGTGGGCTGGGGGCTCACCCATACTGACCTTTTCCTGGTCAGGGCATCACTAGCTCTGCTTCCCACTGTGCGACAGAAGTTGCTCTCCCTCCTGTCAAGGACCAGCCTTGACAAAATCACCTCTTGCCAAGGTAGGGGCGTGGGAATTGAAGAAATAGTAAGTAAAGAATATGAAGATGCATAAAAATAAGACAGAAAACATAGAATATTACTGGGGGGGGTATTCCAATGATTACTGAAATCCTGAAATTGACCTGCGTTTATTTTTCCACAGCTTTTATAAACGGGAGGGGGGGGGGAGAGAAGGTGACAAAAGGCTTTACTAACATGATACAAAGGATAACTCACACAGTCAATCACATTATCACTCTGAGACATCAAATCGTTGGCATTCCATAGTCTTGGTAGCAGAGATGCTCCAGATCACAATCCTGAAGGCCGCCCCTCCCCAGGTGACCTCACAGTTACTAAGAAGGAGCAGAAGTATGTTTGCATATCCTGACCATCTGTCAGGATGGCACAGACCCCTCTTAATTTCCAAAGAACCAAGCAGTCACATCCTGAGTTAGGATGTGCAACTATGCCTGTCAATCTCCAAACTCTCTGACTTCAGACAAGGTGGAAAGGGGCCTGCATTTCTCGGCCTCCACACCCTCCTCTGGTAGGGGGTTGGCCACGGGGGATGAGGATTTTGTAATAGTCTGTCTAGATCATTCTATCTTTGGCATCTTTCCAGCTAAGAACAGGGAGAGGACAAAGGAGATTTCTACGCAAGCCACGGCAGGATCAGAGAATGCTGGCAACAGGAGACCCGGCTTCCATCCAACATTTCTAAGCCAACAGAACAAAGAAAGAACTATGCTGTCTCTAGAGACCACAAGAAACCCACCAGCACTTCCCTCCATGTCGACCCACTCCTGTTTGGCAGCATTGAGATACGATGGTCCCTGGCCCTATGGCAGCACCGTCTTAGGGCTTGGCTCCATTGAAGCGTCACAGCCCCAACCACCCCACTGGCCCCTGTAAGAATAATGGGTGCCCTATTAGGACCTATGTTCATGCCCTACACTGGATTTCCTTGTGATGTCTTTGCAGGTACCTGCTCACGAGACTACCAGTTGGCACAAATACCACTCTGCAAAGAGCACGGTGGGGAGGCAGGCAGCCTGGAACAGGTGGCTCCACTTTGGGCTGCAGCCAACTTCCTAGGTAGTGCTGTTGGGAGCTGGAGGTAAAGCAGCCTGCCACAAGCAGGGTGCCCAGAAAGTGCATCATGGGGTAGGTAAACAGATGGAGGAGAATTAGCACAAAGTGCACAAGTTAAGGCCGAAACACGTCCTTCAGGATACGGAGGCTGTTGTGGGAAATGGAGCAGGGGCTGACTACCCCTGGGCTATTTCCAGTTTTACTAGCATGGATTCCACTTTCCTCGGGGGACTCTCTTTCTCAGGCCAGGAGGAGTTTAGGTGCTCTGCCCTGGGGTTGGCAGGTAACTTGGGCTGGCCTGCACATTCAGACTTGCTATCAAGCTCATGAAAAGGAGTTGATTACCCCAATGTCAGCTTCTGTGACTCTGAAGTTATCTTAAGGGAATAACTATCCAAAAGGGAAGCCAAACAGAGCAAATCCAAGAAATCCGGCATGTGTGCTTCCTCAAGCGTCTGGATCTAGCCTCAGATGAAGAGAGCCCATGTGCTGGACTTCACAGTCACGAGAGATAGCAAAGTCATTTTTTTTTTTTTTTGATTTTTCGAGACAGGGTTTCTCCGTAGTTTTTGGTTCCTGTCCTGGAACTAGCTCTTGTAGACCAGGCTGGCCTCGAACTCACAGAGATCCGCCTGCCTCTGCCTCCCGAGTGCTGGGATTAAAGGCGTGCGCCACCATCGCCCGGCAGCAAAGTCATTTTTTAACAGGCCCTGAAACATGGGATTCTGACTGAGGGTTTCCATGGTGTTTGCAGCGGCAGATCCTACAGAAGAAGTTAGTCCATCCTAGCTCACATTGGGCCTCTAGTTATGAACTGTGGATACTGTAATGATTTGTTCTGTCTCTTTTTAAGAGACAAGCCATGCCCACTCCCCTGTTCACTGAGGCAGGCAGATCTTCCTTCATGCTTGCAGCCTGAGTCTCTTCCTTTTCTGTCTCCCTCTCAAAGAGGCAGCTTCTGTCTTTCTCTCTCTGTAGTAATAGGAACGGCGGGCTACTTTTCCGGCACCCGGCCGCCAGCATGGCTAGCTTATGCCCGAAATAATTACACGGAAACTGTATTCTTTTAAACACTGCCTGGCCCGTTATCTGTAGCCTCTTATTGGCTAGCTCTTACATATTAATCTAACCCATTTCTAATAATCTGTGTAGCCCACGAGGTGGCTTACCAGAGAAGATCTTAACCTGCGTCTGTCTGGAATGGGAGAATCATGACGACTCCTCGACTAAGCTTCTTTCTCCCAGCATTCTGTTCTGTTTACTCCACCCACCTAAGGGTGGGCCTATCAAATGGGCTAAGGCAGTTTCTTTATTAATTAACCAATGAAAGCAACAGATTAGAAAAGTCACTCCCACATTATCTCTCTCTCCCTTTTCTCTCCCTCTCCCTTCTCTCTCTTTCTCTTTTTCTCTCTCTGCCTCTCTGCTCTTTTCACCTTCTCCCTTCCCCCCTCCACATAACCCACTAAATAAATATTCAACCTCACTCTGCATGGTGTGCCTATCCGTCTGTCTCTTGCCCATCTGGGACCAGCCACCTTTGGAGACCTGCAGCATGGTCTCATGGCCTGCTGCCCGCTGTAGCTACTTGGGATCCACAGCATTTTTTATTAATCCATTTCAGATACAGATTTAACTTCAGTACTGGATTCTGGGTAAGAGGCAATGGGTGAGGGACAAGGAGAAAATAAAGAAGGACACAGCCATATCTGTTGGTTGCCATTGGAGCAGAAGAAGCTACTTCATGGTTCCCCAGGTCTCCTATTATCAATGGAGATTTTGGAGGAGAGTATGGCTTGAGAAGGGAGGAAGGCATAGTTTTCTCCAAATTGCTTCTTGCTATTTGTTGGGTGAGGTATTTTAGGGTTCACAGAGACCTTTTGGGGGACCTTTTCTATCAGACCAATTAGCCTGGAAGGAATCCACAGGTTCCAATCCTCTGTGGAAATAAAAGTAGAACCTCTTTTCCAAAATAACATATCCTTAAACTCAAGGTTTGAAGTCAAGATACCTTTAAAATATGTGTTTTGGTTTAGCTTAGCAGCCTCCAGAATCAAATATCTCTCTGCATTCAAAAATTCAAGAAGACACAATAATATACATAATCCAGTCTTTGTGTATATTCCATGTTTACATGGATTATTTTTCTTTACTCCTTTAATCTATGTCTGTATTCTTTTATATTACTTTTACTGTCTCTTTAAAGATTTTGTTTTATTTTTAAAAACTATTTATTTCTTTTTTTCTCTTTTTTTTTTTTTCGAGACAGGGTTTCTCTGTGGCTTTGGAGCCTGTCCTGGAACTAGCTCTGTAGACCAGGCTTGGAACTAGCTCTTGTAGACCAGGCTGGCCTCAAACTCTATTTATTTCTTTTTATAACTGTCTATACTCTTTTTCTTCTCTCTCCCAAGCCTATGTATATTTTTAAATGCACTGTAACCCATTCAGAGATTTATTGTTGTCTGAATATGTCTTTTATTGCATATTTGTAATAATTTTCTGACCAGGAGCATCTTTTTTGTTTATAATGCTAAGTGGATGTGGCTAGAACCAACTCCGTGGCCCTGCCTGTTGACTCCACCCTGTCCAACACGATAGAGGCGTGTTCAATTTCTCTGCTAACCATGCAAAACACCCCAGCTCCAGGAATGCAAATGATCTATGTCATCATTAAATAACCAGCAGCACGCAGCTCACAAACCCCATTTGAGTGCAGACCTCCCAAAACAGCCAGAGTTCATGCAGTCAGCACGAACCAGGTAGTGGCCTTTTTTAAGAAGAAGGAGGAGGAGGAGGAGGAAGAAGAAGAAGAGGAAGAAGAAACAGCAGCTATGCAGTTCTTGCTGCTATGCTAAGTCAGGAAGCCTTCTCTTAAAGGAGCCATGCCGGGGCCTGGAGAGATGGCTAAGTGGTCAAGAGCACTGCCTGCTCCTCCAACGGTCCTGAGTTCAATTTCCAGCAACCACATGGTGGCCACAACCATTTGTAATGGGATCCGGTGCCCTCTTCTGGCCTGCAGGCATACATGCAGACAGACTACTGAGAATACTGTATACATAATAAATAAATAGATTTTTTTAAAAAAAGGAGCCATGTCTCTGCTCGCTGTCAGCAAACAGAGCCTATCTGAAAAAAATAATGCGGCTACCATTACCAGCTGAGCTTGGCTTCCATTTTGGGAGATCTAGAAGCCCTCTTTTTTTTCCCTTAAGCGTTTTTTAGGTCTTAAGTGGATCCACGTCCTAGACAGTGGGTGCCATTTTGTAAACAGAGACTGCTTGTTTATTTCCCAGCTACCCAGACCCAAATAATCACACAAAAACTATATTAATCACAACACTATTTGGTCTAGAGAGAGAGAGAGAGAGAGAGAGAGAGAGAGAGAGAGAGAGAAAGAGAGAGAGAAGGCAGCCGGGTGTCTTGGGTTGTTCCTGCTCTTAGGACCCTTTAGGGAGTCAGTGGTCACCAAAGCCCATTAAGAAGGCAGAGGAACCAGTATTGTCATAATTACCCTCATGGCTTTCTGGCTTCATGGGGTCAGCTAGTCAACACTAGCTCAGGGGTCCAGCATAGGAATAGCAGGTAGACCTGGGTTCAAGGCATTGAAAGCTCTCCTGACCCCTGTCCATTTTACCTTTGTGCAGTTTAATAATTTAGTCTGCCCAGATTTCCTAGGAATTTTTCCTTTTTTTTTTTTTTTTTTACATATTCAGATGTACTGCCAGAAGCCGTCCACAATGTTTTCATTCCTGCTGTGTGTAACTGTGTCAGCTCTTCCTTCCTGCTGTGAGAGAGAAATACTACAGCACCGTGCCTCGTTCCTGTTACCCCACCTCCTCCTGGATGTTTGGCAGGTTGGAACTCCGCAGACTTGTCCTTTGGAAGCTTAGCTAGGAAGCTTCCGTCCTGGTATCTAGTGGTCAATTGTCTGCCAGGGGACAGTGAGTGGTCCCCTTGTCGCTGGCATCTTCCATGAGGCCAAGACTGAAACTTACCCAAGTCTTCCTGGTCTCCTGCCAAGTGGAGAGTGGAACATTTCTGAGCTTTGTCTTGTTTTTGTGTGTGGTATTGGTGTTATTTGGCACGGTGTCTCCAAATTGCAACATTTGCTCTAAATTGAAACATTTGCCTGTAAGATGGAGTGCCTCCCTGGGTGGTAGTGGCTCACACTTTTAATACTAGCACTCGGGAGGCAGAGAGAGGCAAGCAGATCTGTGAGTTCCAGGCCAGCCTTATCTACAGAGGTAGTTCCAGGACAGCTAGCGCTACACAAAGAAACCTTGTCTCAAGAAGAAGAAGGGGAAAGGAAAGAAGACAAAGACGAAGAAGAAAGGGCTGGAGAGATAGCTTAGTGGTTAAGAGTACTGACTACTCTTCCAGAAGACTTGGGTTCAATTCTCAGCACCCACATGTCAGCTCACAACTGTCTGTAACTCCAGTTCCAGGGGACCTGACACCCTCTTACAGACGTACCTGAAAGCGAAACCACAATGCAATAAAAATAAATAAATTAAAAAAAAAGAAGTACCTCTTGGGTCAAAGGAAGAAAGTGAGACCATGTTCCTCCTTGGTGTTAGGCAAAGCAGATTGCTGTAGCACCACCAAGGTCATCAGAGAAACACAAGGAAGCAGACTCTATAAGGAAGGACTCCAAGATATGGAGGCAGAATGGCTCAGAGAGACTGAGGATGACATAGAGCTAATTAATTGTACCCAACCTGGTCTGTGGAGAAGACGATGGATACAAACGGATGGAACTTTCCATGTCTATGTTCAGCTTGCACAGAACAGATGAAAACAGACTTCCGGAGGGATTTAAGAGAGCTACAGTTGTAACCCCACTATTTGGTATGGGATGGTGGCTCAAGATGTTGCCCTGGTCCTTCTCATCCTCTGGAAAAGGTTCTGCTAGCTGCTGAAGTTTCAGAAGTTGCCCCTGAGGATGCTGTGAAGGACGCACAAAAGTGCTGCTGCTCAGGGGTGGATCCTGCAAGCTTCCCAGTAAGAGTGCAGGGCTCCTGGGCTGGAGAGATGGCTCAAAGGTTAAGAGCGCCTGAGTTCAATTTCCAGCAACCACGTGATGGCTCACGACCATCTATAATGAGATCTGGTGCCCTCTTCTGGCCTTCGGGCATACATGCAGGCAGAACACCTTTTTTTAAAAATATTTATTTCTTTATTATGCATACAATATTCTGTCTGTGTGTATGCCTGCAGGCCAGAAGAGGGCACCAGACCTCATTACAGATGGTTGTGAGCCACCATGTGGTTGCTGGGAATTGAACTCAGGACCTTTAGAAGAGCAGGCAATGCTCTTAACCTCTGAGCCATCTCTCCAGCCCCGAGAACACTTTTTACACAATAAATAAAACCTAAAAAAAAAAAAAAAGGAATAACCACTCGACACTATCACGCTAGTGTGTCAAGAGTGGTTATTTCTGATTGAGGTTTGTGTGTGTGTGTGTGTGTGTGTGTGTGTTTCATTTCCCATGAAAAGTCTGCCACATAACAGTAGCAGGGTTTTCTTCTTTTGTTTTGAGACAGGATTTCTCTATGTAGTAACCTTGCTTGTCCTGGAATTAACTGTGTAGACCAGACTGACCTCAAACTCACAGAAAACTGCCTGCTTCTGCCTCCTAAATGCTGTGATTAAAGGTGTGCGCCACCACCATCCGCCTCAGTGGGAGATTTTTTTAAGACACCATTTTTGAAATTTTTTTGTACAAGGAAGTTTCTGTGTATCTGACCTGAGAAAGGAGTTTGTCTTAGTTTGGGCTGCTATTGCTGTGAAGAGACAGCAAGATCACAGCAACTTTTATGAAGGAAAACACTTAATTGAGGTGGTGGATTAGAGTTCAGTGGTTCAGTCCATTATCATCATGGCCGGCAGCACCGCGGTGTGCAGACGTGATGCTGGCTACATCTTGGGCCACACCTCCCAACAGTGCCACTCCCTATGAGTTTATGGGAGGGGGGAAGTGGGGGGATCACCTCCAATCTGACCACTGCAGTTGGTTCTGTTACTCTGAATCTTGTTCTGGATTTTTCTTTTTTTTTTTTTTTTTACTTCCTTCAGTCAAGGTGGCCTCAAAATCACAACAATCTTTCCTCAACCTTCTGAAGCCTGGGATTTCAGGCATGAACCACGATGCCCTGCCGCCCTAAACATGCTCTCTGGTATGACTTATGACTTCCTGTTTTCCCCCTGAGAAAAGTACTTGTACAGTTTCTTTGTAGAGCCAGAAAACAAAACAAACAAACAGAAACCTCTGGATATTTTCCCTTCTCCCTTTGTATGAAAAAAACAATGCTATAAGGCTGTTAAGAGACCTCGTCTGGTAAAAGTGTTTACCATGCACAAGCTGATAACCTGAACGTGACGCTCAGAACCCAGGTAACGGTGGGAACAGAGAAGAGCTGACACCATGGGATTGTCCCTGGCACATACTTACATGATATCAGGATCACATCATGCGCAACAATAATAAACTTAGAAAAATTTTCAGATTTTAATTTTTTTATTTTAATATGCACTAGCATGCATGTCTGTGTGAAGGTAACAACAGATCCTCTGGAATTGGGGCTACAGACAGTTGTGAGCTGCCATGTGGGTAATGGGGACTGAACCCCAGTCCTCTGGAAAGGCAGCCAGTAATCTTAACTGCTGAGCTGTCTCTCCAGGCCTTGTTCTTTGGTTTTGTGAGACAGGGTTTCTCTGTGTGGTCTTGGCTGTCCTGGAACTCACTTTGTAGACCAGGCTTGTTCCAAACCCAGGGATCTGCCTGCCTCTGCTTCCCAAATCTTGGGATTAAAGGTGTGTGCCACCATCGCCTGGCTAAACTCACAAAATTTAAAAGTCATGATGAGGGGCTGGAGAGATGGCTCAGAGGTTGGGAGCATTGCCTGATCTTCCAGAGGTCCTGAGTTCAATTCCCGGCAACTATATGGTGGCTCACAACTCATCTGTAGAGGGGTCTGGTGCCCTCTTCTGGCCTTCAGGTATACAGACAGACAGAATATTGTATACATAATAAATAAATAAATAAATAAATAAATAAATAAATAAATAAATATTTTTAAAAAGTCATGATGAATTTCTCAAGTCACTGAGTCTCTTAAACAGAGATCAGTCTTTCCACTCAATGAGGACTTCTCTAAGGCTTCTTTGACAGAGATCAGTCTTTCCACTCAATGAGGACTTCTCTAAGGCTTCTTTGGCACCACAGGCATTTTTGGGTTGCCACACACCCACTGGTTGTATCGGACAACTGTCTGTTCTGTTCATTTGTGTTCTCAGCTGCCCTGCAAGCTTCTGTTTTGTCAGCTGTGGTGAAGTCACGAAATACAGAATTGCTGAATGGGTTCGTATGCATATTTCATTCACTCGTTATTCCAAAAACGTTGGGGCCCTGCCAGAAAGAAAAATGAGAAAGAATACAGGATTCTTTCTGATGCTAGGTCATCCTCATCCTCCCAGCCCCGTGCTTTGTCCTCGCTGCCTCTCATGTCTCCCTAGCAGCGCCCAGCACCAACCTGAGTCTTGCAGTCATGGCATTCTGCATTTGGAGCTTGCATTTCCCTTCCCCTCATCAGCTCAGCCATTAATATGAATAGATGTCTTTTGCATTTTATTTAGCTTTTAAAACTATTTCTTTGCTGTCTTTCAAGTTGTCTGTTTACCTTGTTGCTGAAAATGGGAGCCTCGGATCCTAGTCATTCATTCCTTCAACTTATTATTATTATTTATTTTTGTTTTTTTGAGACAGGGCTTCTCTGTGTAGCTTTGGAGCCTGTCCTGGCACTAGCTATTGTATACTAGGTTGACCTCAAACTCACGGAGATCTGCCTGCCTCTGCCTCTCAAGTGCTGAGATTAAAGGCACATGCCACTACCACCTGGCTATCACTATTATTGTTGTTGTTGTTATTTTATTTGTTTTTCGAGACAGGGTTTCTCTGTAGTTTTGGAGCCTGTCCTGGCACTAGCTTTTGTAGACCAGGCTGGCCCTGAACTCACAGAGATCTGCCTGCCTCTGCCTCCCAAGTGCTGGGATTAAAGGCGTGCGCCACCACTGCCCGGTTAATTTCAGTATTTTTTTTTTAAGGTTCACAAATGAAGTATTGCAAAAGTGTATCCTAGCATAGCTCGTTCCTCATTAGTGTCTACCATATCTGTCACCAACAGGTGTTCCCTCACATGGATAATTGTATCCACCAGGAGGTAAAGGTTTGTTGTCTACTTGCTCCGTGTTTATAGTCATAGTGTAAATCCTCTGCTCCCTGGCCTTTCCCCTACTATAGAGTGGTGTATGTGGAGATACTTGGACACCCTAAAACAGAGCAGCACTTTCTTGATGGCAGGATTTGGTTTCAATCATTTGTTGCAAAAATTGCCCTCAAACATACGGTTTCTGCATATGTGTATGGACTCCATCCCAGGAGACATGCAGTCCAAATTGCTGACCTGTGTTAGTAACTGCCGCGCACCACGGCCCCCGTCTGCGCTCTATGCGCTAGACCTCAGTTTGCGAGCTTCGGGCAAGGGGCTGGAAGTTGAGAATACAGACGCAGAGACAGACCGACACATAGACCTTCTAACACCGGTACAAAAAAAAAAAAAAAAAAAAAAGCCCCTCTTTACTAGCACCTTGGAGGCTTGAATACCCTGCAGTCAATGGCCAACAGGTGAAAATCCCATCCTCTGATCCTCTAAGCTAGTCACAGCTTCTAGTAACTTCAATTAGAAGGTTCTAGGAGGGAAGAGCGTCTGAAATCCAGGGCTCATTAATGAGTCCCAACAAGTAACTTTGAAGTCTTTGAGAGGGCTAACTGTAATTGTAGAGCTTGGGCGCCACCTCCTGGATGTATGGTGTATTGCATGCTGGACCCGGGATGAAGGTTGCTGTTTGTTGGGGATGGGGAGGAGGAGGTTGATGTTGTGTGCAGCTGCTCTTAGCTCCAAAACAGAAAAGTTGTTGTTGTTATTATTATTATATTAATATATAATATTAATAGCCCGGCTTCAGCTATAGTTTTAATTGACATGAAATTTACCCGCAACATAAAGCCAGACACACTGAACCTTATAGAAGAGAAAGTGGGAAGTACACTTGAATGCATTGGCACAGGGAACAACTTCCTAAATAGAACCCCAGCAGCACAGACACTGAGAGAAACAATTAATAAATGGAACCTCCTGAAACTGAAAAGCTTCTGTAAAGCAAAGGACACGGTCAACAAGACAAAACAACAGCCTACAGAATGGGAAAAGATCTTCACTAACCCCACATCAGACAGAGGTCTGATCTCCAAAATATAAAAAGAACTCAAGAAATTGGACACCAAAAGATCACATAATCCGGCCGGCGGTGGTGGCACACGCCTTTAATCCCAGCACTCGGGAGGCAAAGGCAGGCGGATCTCTGTGAGTTCGAGACCAGCCTGGTCTACAGAGCTAGTTCCAGGACAGGCTCCAAAGCCACAGAGAAACCCTGTCTCGAAAAACCAAAAAGAAAAAAAGAAAAAAAAAAGAAAAAAATCACATAATCCAATAAAAAAAAATGGAGTACAGACCTAAACAGAGAACTCTCAACAGAAGAATCTAAAATGGCTGAAAGACACTTAAGGAAATGTTCAACATCCTTAGTCATCAGAGAAATGCAAATCAAAACAACTCTGAGATTCCATCTTACACCTGTAAGAATGGCCAAGATCAAAAACACTGATGACAACTTATGCTGGAGAGGTTGTGTGGAAAATGGAACACTCCTGCATTGCTGGTGGGAATGCAAGCTGGTACAACCCCTTTGGATGTCAGGGTGTCAATTTCTCAGAAAATTAGGAAACAACCTTCCTCAAGACCCAATAATACCACTTTTGGGTATATATCCAAAGGATGCTCAATCATCCCACAAGGACCTTTGCTCAACTATGTTCATAGCAGCTTTGTTTGTCACAGCCAGAACCTGGAAGCAACCTAAATGCCCCTCGATCAAGGAATGGATTAAAAAAATGTGATACAGAGCTGGAGAGATGGCTCAGAGGTTAAGAGTACTGACTGTTCTTCCAGAGGTTCTGAGTTCAATTCCCAGCAATCATATGGTGGTTCACAACCATCTGTAATGACATCTGGTGCCCTCTTCTGGCCTGCAGCATACATGCAGGGAAAACTGTATACATAATAAATAAATCTTTTTTAAAAATATGATACATTCCCTGATTGCTCTTTGGGCTGTCGAGGGAGGGGGTCTTGATTTGGGGAGGGGGAGGGAAAGGGGAGGCAGCGGTGGGGAAGAGACAGAAATCTTTAATAAATAAATAAATAAAACCGATACATTGCTGGGTGGTGGTGGCGCACGCCTTTAATCCCAGCACTCGGGAGGCAGGGGCAGGCGGATCTCTGTGAGTTCGAGACCAGCCTGGTCTACGAGAGCTAGTTCCAGGACAGGCTCCAAAACCACAGAGAAACCCTGTCTCGAAAAACAAACAAAAAAAAGATACATTTACACAATGGAGTACTACACAGCAAAAAAAAAAAAAAATAACGACAGCTTGAATTTTGCAGGAAAATGGATGGAACTAGAAAACGTTATTTTGAGTGAGGTAACCCAGACACAGAAAGACAACTATCACATGTACTCAGTCATAGGTGGTTTTAAAACATAAAGCAAAGAAAGCCAGCCTACAAACCACAGAGAACTTAGACACTGGAGAATTTAGACAACAATATGGACACTAAGAAAGACTCAAAGGCCGGGCGATAGTGGCGCAAGCCTTTAATCCCAGCAGGGGGATCTCTGTGAGTTTGAGACCAGCCTGGTCTACAGAGCTAGTTCCAGGACAGTCTAGTCTCCAAAGCCACAGAGAAACCCTGTCTCGAAAAAAACAAAAAAATAAAATAAAATAAAAAACACAGAAAAACAAAAAAAGAAAGAAAAAAAAAAGAAAGACTCACATAGATATAATCTACACAGGAAGTTGAAAGTGTAAAAGGACATGATCTCCTGGGTAAATTGGAAGCATGGGGACCTTGGGGGAGGTCTGAAGGGGGGAGGTGAGAGGCAGGGAGGGGAGCAGAGAAAAATGTAGAGCTCAATAAATATCATGGAAAAAAAAAGAAAAAGAGAAATTTGCAAACATAAAATTAGCCATTTTCGGGGCTAAAGAGATAGTGAGGCGGTTAAGACCACTCACTGCTGTCACAGAGAACCTGAGTTCGGTCAGCTCACAACCACCTGTAACCCCAGCTTCAGGGGCTCAGACACCTGTTTTCTACAGGTGTGCGCACGCGTGTGCACATACACACAGACATACACACCTGTTTTCTACAGTTGTGCGCACGCGTGTGCACACACACACAGACATACACACCTATTCATAATGGAAAATCAATTAAATCTTTTCTGGAACTAGGGATGGCGCTCAGTGGGTCCAGGAGTCTTCCATCATGCATGAAGCCCTGGGTTTGATTCCCCAGCACTGCATAAACCAGGCAAGGTGTGTGTTCCCGTGATCCCAGAACTTGGGAGGTGGAAGGAGTTCAATCCTCAGTTACATAGAAAGTTTGAGCCTAGCCTGGGGTACAGAAGACCATCCTGTCTAGAAAAAAAAATTAATTACCCATCTTAACAGTACAGTTCATTAGCATTTACTACATTTTCAAAGTTGTACAAACCCTATATCTACAAAACATTTTCAATACATCAAAAGGAGACCCATAACCTATTAAGCAATTATTCTTCACCTAAAGTCTCTGGAGCCACTAGTATGTTTTTATAATAGTGAATTAATGTCTTTTAGATAACTGCCTTACTCCATTTGAGCTGATGTAACCAAATACCTTTTGGAGAAGAAGGGGTCTGCATTTTGTTTTTTGTTGTTAGACAAGGTTCCTCTATATAATTTTCACTGTCCTGAGCTAGCTGTATAGCCTAGGCTGCCCTTGAACTCCAGATGATCCTCCTGCCTCAGCCTCCTGAATGTTGGAATATCAGGCATGCATCACCATACCCAGCAACAAGTTATCCTAGTATGTGTAGTTTGTAAATAAATATTTTCATTTTTATTCTGTAGTTATCCTAGAATGAGTAGTTTGTAAATAAAGTAAATATTTTCATTTTTATTCTATAGTTATCCTAGAATGAGTAGTTTGTAAATAAAGTAAATATTTTCATTTTTATTCTATAGTTATCCTAGAATGAGTAGTTTGTAAATAAAATATTTTCATGTTTATTCTATGTGTGGATGGTTTTGCCCGCATGCATATCTGTGCACCACATGTGTGCTGTGCCCAGAGAAGTCAAGAGAGAATATGGGGTCCCCTGAATTATACATGAGTGCTAGCTCCCATGTGGGTCCTGGGAACCAAACCTGCAAACCTGTCCTGAAACTGGCTCGTGTAGACCAGGCTGGCCTCGAACTCACAGAGATCTGTCTCTGCCTCCCAAGTGCTGGGATTAAAGGCGTGCACCACCATTGTGAGATTTCCCTACTACTCTTAACAGCTGAGTCATTTCTCCAGCCTCCCACCCAAATACTTTTTCCTGTTTAGGAAGTCTAGTGAGTTGAAGGCAAAGGCACCAGCAGATTGGTACCTGCTGAGATCTCTCTCTCTCTCTCTCTCTCTCTCTCTCTCTCTCTCTCTCTCTCTCTCTCTCCCTCTCCCTCTCCCTCTCCCTCTCCCTCTCCCTCCTCTACTCTCTGTCCTTCTAACACCCACCACCCTTTTTTGAGATCTCACCCTGTAATTCTAACTTGCCTGGAACTTGTTCTACCTTCAGGTGAGTTGGGCAAGCACCTTATAATTCAGCTACAAACCTAGTCCAACTTCATCATGTAATCTTTATTTCCCAAGGTCTTTCAGTCCCTTGAAAGATCCTCCACTGAGTGACATCTTGGCAATCTTGTCATGATGGGGGTGCAATGCTGGTCCACAACTGGTAGGCATAGGTGGTGGCCACCCCTGTTCTCAGCCTCCAGTCCAGTCCTCTGACTTACATTGAGACACCATGTTAGATTTAAAGTAATTGGCTCCCATAATCTCACAGGAAGTGACATGATTAGGAGATGTGGCTTTGTTGGAGTGGGTTTGGCATAATTGGAGGAAGTGTGTCTCTCATTGTGGGGGCAGGGCTTGCGGTTTCCTATGCTCAGGATACTACCCAGTGTCTCAGTCGAATTCCTGTTGTATTCTGATCTAGAGGCAGGACTTTCAGCTACCTCTCCAATACCAGGTCTGCCTGCAGGCTGCCATGCTCCCCACCATGATGATAATGGACTGAACCTTTGAAACGAATTGAGCCATTAATTGAATCTTTTCATCTTTTATTTTCTTCCTTCCTTCCTTCCTTCCTTCCTTCTTTCTTTCTTTCTTTCTTTCTTTCTTTCTTTCTTTCTTTCTTTCTTTCTTTCTTTCTTTCTTTTGAGACAGGGTTTCTCTGTGTAGCATTAGAGCTTGACCTGGAACTAGCTCTAGTAGCCCAGGCTGGCTTCGAACTCAGAGATCTGCCTGCCTCTGCCTTGCATTGCCTCAAGTTCTTCATTCCCTGTCTCTTTCCTTCTCAGTGCTATTTCACCAGGCACCTGTATAAAAACAGTTGGGTTAGGCGTTACCTTTAATCCTAACGCTAAAGAGGCAGAGGAGTCAGGTTAGCCTGGGCTACACATGAATTTCAGGCCAGCCAGGGCTATTTAGTGAGACCCATCTTGAAAACCAACTAGCCTATCAACCAACCATCCACATAAACGAACTAGAAAGTGGCTGACGTTATGCCTAGATCACAGAGTCCCCCAAAGACCGCCAAGGAGCCCAAGTCCGTGTTCAAAAGCAAAGAGCTCGCGCTTGGACCCTCTGTGTGTCCAGTGCAGTCATATGAACGGAGAGTGCTCAATCTGGGCAGGGTAGAGGTGAGGGGGTGTTCATGGTTCAAGACCCTGATTGACTGACATTTGTCTAGGGGTGTCTTGGCGTAAGGGAATAGGTGCATAGGTGCGTGCTGGGCTCAATGACATCTATCAGGTGATCTTAGTCTTACCTAACAGTTGGGGTATTTGGGATGTCAGATAGTTCCCCTTTGATGCTGGCTTGTCCCTGGGTGCTATCAGTTTATGACTCTTCCTGTAATTGGGTGCTGCCTGCCAATAAATGGAGACTGAGACCTACTCCCTTGGCTGGTCACGCTAAAGCTCTGTCTCCAAGGCAACGGAAAGCGTCCTGGGAAACGTATTGCGCAGACCAGGGTCACTAGGGCTCCGCCCAGACGCACTTCCGGGCGCGACTTAGCGCGTCTGGCCTCCTCGGTGCCCACTCCCGCCGACCCCGTTCTCTCCCCATTTGCGGGGACGCGGGCTTTTCCAATTTCTTCTTTAGCCAAGCATAAATCCCACCGGCCATAGACGCCCCGGCCGTCAGCGCCACGCGAGGGTCTCCCGGGAGTCGTCTGCCCCGCCTCCCAGCCCGAAGCATTCTGCGTCACGCGCGGGGCCTCGTGGGAGCCGTCTGCCCCGCCCCCAGTCCGGGAGCCGCAAACTACAGCTCCCGACAGCCTGTGCGGCGGCCGGGGACCGTAGTCGGGGGCTGTGGTGGGGCAGCCGGGTGGGCTGGCGCGGGAGAGGCAGCCCGGCCAGGCGCTCTTGAGGAGCGGAGGACGGCGCGGTGCAGCTGGCGCCTCGGTGGCGAGCCGAGGATCGGCTGTCAGCCTCTGCGCTGCTCGGGGCCCGGTGTTCCAGGGCCGACGGGCACGGAAACTCAGGGCAAGTGGGGCGGGCCGGGTCGGGCGTCCTCCCAGCGCCCGGGGTGGGTGGCACGGGGCCGAGAGGGTCGGATCCGCTTGACCGGGCTGTGGCTTGGGCGGGCGTCCTTGGCCCTTGCTTGCAGCAGGCTTTGGATTCTTCGCCCCTGGACACAGCTCGTGCCCGGTGCGCGTTCTCGGTGCGTGGGGGTGATGCAGCGGGTCCCAGCCGCCGAACCACTGGGAGCCTTTTTTAAGGCGAGCGGCGGCCTTTAATGTTCTCGGGTGCTAACTGTGCGCACCCCTGGCCACAGGGTTGGATCTCCGGGGGCTCTCACGGAAGGTCAGCCCGGAGGAGGCCAGTCCTAAATCTCCAAGCATCAGGGCTCCTGCCCGATTCTCAAGGCGGGTGGGGGACACTGGACCTCCAGACAGGTGAGCTCCTGATGACGGTGGCCTGACAGTTTGGGTTTGGTTCGTTCTCCTTGCGGATGCCCATCTGATGTTATGCCAACGCTTGTGTTTGTGTCTAAATGTACTTGAGTGAACTGGGCAGTGAGGAATCGTCCTTCCTGCCTCCTCTGGGTTCAGAACCAATGAGAAAAGCAGAGGTGACAGGAAGGCTCCTGATGAGCCAGCAGGCTTGGGGACAGAGCAAGGTTGGCTCCTCATAGTAGGCTTCCTATCTTCACATTCCTCTCTGGCCTGTTGCTTCTGATGCAACAAGTATCTGAATGTCATTCCCCCACCCAAGGTCAGCCCTAGGCAGCGTGGTGAACCCCAAGCTGCAGTGTACCTGGAGTTTAGCAGCCATGATACCCCTGAACCGTAATGGATGTCCCCAAGCAGAAGTCTGGACGCAGGGCAGATGCGGTTTCCTGGTCTCTGTGTCTTAGGTTGACAGTCTTTGTTTCGTCCTACTGGCACCTAGGATGTCCACCTGTACCCAGCAGGAGCCTCTGTTGCACCAGTTTTTGCACACATTTTTCAATCCAGCAGTGTCCCGGGCACCACCAGAGGTGTAGGGAGATAGGCTTGAACCCTGAGTGGTCTCTACATCTCGTAACTTCATCTGAATAAAGGCAATCTGCTAACTTTCACAATAAACACGATTTAATTATTTTATGATTTATTTATCTTTATTTTATGTGCATTGGTGTGAAGGTGTCAGATCCCCTGGAACTGGAGTTGCAGACAGTTGTGAGCTGCCATGTGGGTGCTGGGAATTGAACCCGGGTCCTCTGGAAGAGCAGTTAGTGCTGTTAACCACTGAGCCATTTATCCAGCCCCATGATTTAATTTTTTTTTATGGCTGTGTGGGGATTTCCAATAAAATAGTCACGTGATAAGGGACAGCATCCCCCATCCCACAGTCCTGATACTTCTGACCTATTGAGGGATGTTCAATTCTGTCTGGACATACATGATTTTAACTCCAGCACTTGAAATGGATTCCAGGTGAGCCAGGGATACTAGTTAGGAATTTTTTCTATTTGTGTGTTGCTTTTATAGGATAATGAATAAAAAAAAACTGCCTTGGGCCTAGTTGATAGGGTGAAGCTTAAGTAGGTGGAGAAGACAGAACTAAATTCTGGGAAAAAAGAAAGCAGAGTGAGAGAGAGCTGCCCTAGAGCCGCCAGGGTCAGACATGCTGAGTCTTTCCGGGTATGCCATTGCCACGTGGCGATACATAAATTAACAGAAATGGGTTAAATCAAGATGTGAGAGTTAGCCAATAAGAGGCAAGAACTAATGGGCCAAGCAGTGTTTTAATTAACACAATTTCTATATGGTTATTTGGGGGCTAAGCTATGGGGGGGGGGCTGGGATGAACAAGCAGGCCCTCCTTACAAGAGGATACATTGTTTGAAAAGTGTGTTTCTCAAAAGTTAGTAGCAACATCAGTCCCAATGACCACTGTCTGGGCATGGTAGTAAATACCCTGTGTAAATCTGCCTCTAAAATGGTCTTTCCCCAGCCTGGTTCCCTGCCTACCTGCTCGGTTTGCTGTGTTCCATGTTGGCAATGGCTGCTAGTTTTCCACAGGAAGTTATGGTGGCTGAGAGAATTTGTGGCCCAGGAAGTAGCAACTAAATGCCTGGGATGCTGACCAGAGGCTTCTGTGTGTTCTAAGGTGAGTTCTGGTTCTGCGGAAGCATGTTTGTTAACCAAGCCCTCATGCTCTGACACCCCCCACTGTAATTGTAAACATGCACTGCGACAGTTCTAGGGGTGGTTAGATACTTGCCAGGGACATGGCTATGTCTGATGGCAAAGCCCAGTATTTCTGGCAAAGGCAACAGTCCGTTAACTCTAGGTAAATTTCCTACTGAGATGGTGGTACCCGTAACACATTGGGGTTTTCAGCATCCTGAAGAATGATGTCTATCAGAGTTTGGTGATATTTAATGTGTATTTAAAAGAAAAGGGTGTTTGCATGCCTGGACTTTAGTGGTTGCAGCTCTTCGACTGTTCTGGGGCTGTACTCAGTGGAGCTACAGATAAGGCTTTCAGACCCTAGGTCCTCTCCACATACAAGGCCAAGGTTCCTGCAAGGCTCCTGCACTCTTTGGGAGCAGAGGATTCCTCCTCAGTGGGAAAGCGCTGGCTTATAGTAGCTGTTGAGGGGTTGTGGTAGGGGTATCAGTCAGGGTTCTCAAGAGGAATATATATATATGTGTATGTGTGTATGTGTTTGTGTGTAGATGGATGGATAGATAGATAGATAGATAGACAGACAGACAGACAGACGGATGGATAGTAGCTTACAGGCTGTGCTCTAGCTGTCCAGCAATGATTTTCTCCTAACAGAAGGTCCAAGAATCCAGTAGTTCTTCTCTCCATGAGGCAGGATGTCTCAGCTGGTGTTCAGTATATGTTGAAATCATGAAGAAGTGGACTCTAATATTGGCCAATTGATATCAAGGGCAGGGAGGAAAGAGCAAAAGCAGAAGGCATGGCTGTGTAAAGGTGATCATCCCAGCTCAAAAGATCCAGATTAAAAATAGGTCTTGCCACTTTGAACAATTTAACTAAGAGAATCCCTCATAGGTGTTCCCAGCTGCTTGGGTTTCAGTGACTTCCAGGGGTCGTCAAGTTGACACCATGATTAGTTATCACTGCAGGGGAAGGTCAAGAAAGGGGCAGTGGGGGTAAGTTCCCTGGAGGATGTATGGATCCCAGAAGAGGGGGCTGTCCATCTTCAAGACAGGCCTCCAGTCCTGCCTCTCTTCAGGGGCTTCTCTCTCCAGGGACCCTGGGTGTAGACTCTCCTGAAGTTTGCAGAATGGCTAGCGTGAGCATAAGGTACTGTTCAGGCGTGCAGCCTCTTCGTGGGCTTGTCCAGAGGCTTGGAACAGTAGATTCATCATCTCTGGCCTGGTGCTGCACCCAGGATGCTAGAGGCCAGCTTCCCTCTTGACTCTGCCCTGGGCCTTACTTGGTCAATTGCCTAATAAGCTCAAGGGATGAGACCTGTGTCGGAAAATTGGATTCTGAAGTCGTCCCCGCCACTCTCTGTTAATCGTGAAGTAGACAGGGCCCCTTCACTGTGGTCAGGGTCCTGTGCCATCCAAAGAGGAAGGCCTCCTAGATGGATATAAACAAGAGCCGAGTCCAAAGTGGAAACCTTCCTACAGTCTGTCTAGCTCTTGTCTCTGTCATCTTTGCTGTTCTGTGTCAGCCACCCACCCCTCCAGGTATTCCTGGTGACCTTTTCTGTTCTGATAGTAGCATCACAGGCAAGGAAAGGGATGATAATGGTAGGTTGCTGATAATGTAGATACCAGGCAGGGAGGCCTGGAGGGAGAGGGGAGAGAAAGCCACTGGGTCTTCTAACAATTTCACAAAATGCTATATCCATCTGTTTTTGAGGCCCAGGAACCCTGTCTCCTGTCTGGTTGTACAATAACTATGTTTGGGGGGGGGCATTCCCAGATACCCAGCTCAGGTAAGGAGACCCCAGTCAGATAATAGCTTGAAAGATGAGGGGAGAGTACAGCCTCCAAAGCAAAGACTGTAAGACCTCCAGGGTACAGGTAGTGTGTGTGTGTGGGGGTGAACATAGGCTTCCAATTTGCACGTGCCGCCAGTATTGGGCACTCTTAGTGCTCACGTGGCCCAGTGTTAGCGGAAAGCCTGTGAAAGTAGTTGTGTTTTGACTCTCATCTATGGCCCACAGTTTTGTTCCTGCAGGGCAGTCTTAGGCATTGAGGTACTGGTTCTAGGCAGAAAGTCCTTGCTCTGTTCTATCTGGTTGTGTTCTGACTTTGCTGGCCTGCTCTTGAGACTGGACTTCACTGGCCAGGGATGAGGAGAGCTTTGCTTAACCAGGCGTGATGGTGATGTAGATGTTGGTCACTGCAGACCACTGACCGTCGGGAACGCCTGGTAGCATTCCTGCTACTCCATGTGGAGTCATTGGTTGAGGCCCGGCCCTGATGCTCTTAGACCTTGATGGGCAGCCTCCACCTGAGCTCTATGACCTCTGCCCATTCTTCTGAAGGCAGGGCCACACAGGGGCTATGTTTGTTGGCATGTTTGAAGCCCACCCTACTCCACGTCTGTAAAAAGTTCAGTGTCAAGTCCAGCCATTATCCTGTAGAAAAGCTGTGGCTGAAAGGCCAGTTTCAGAAACAGAGGCCTGCCTCACAGCTCTAGAGTGACCGTCTCCTCCTTCTTCCTCTCTCACTTCCTCTTCCTCCTTTTTTCCTTCTTCCCACGCTCTTTTGAGATAAGGTCTTGCTAAGTTGCCCTGAGCAGATTTGTATTTGAGAGCCTATTGTCTCAGCCTCCCAAATGCAAGAATTACAAGTGTGCACCCCCATGCCTGGCTTTACTTTTCTACTCTTTTATTGCAGTGCTGGCCAGGTCCAGGGGATGGCGCTCAGGGTTTCCCCCAGTATCAAAGCGACCAGTTGAATCTGTCTGCCTACTTTTGTTGAGAGTCTAAGGCTCTCTTATAGCAAGCCTTGTTCTAGCTAAACAGGTGTGTTGTTGTTGGGATGGGAATGCAGTCTTCTCAATATGTCTTCCCAGCTATGAGGGGCAGTGGAGTTGAGTTAACCAATGGACCTGTGCCACTCAAGGTGAGGCACCAGTTGGTGTCTGACTTGCAGTGAGTATGCAGTGTTTGGGTGTAAGGGACCTGAACCATTTGGGCCATCAAAGCCACAGAATTTGTAGTCATTACAGGAGCCAAGCACAGCGCTCCCTACTCTCCCTACTTTTTTGTCTCACCCATCCTAGCTATTCAGTCATTGCTGATTCTGGCAAGGCTGGGTCTAACTAAACATGGTTAGTCAGACTAACTGTGTGGCAGTGAAAGGACTTGGTGGCTGCCCCCCAAGACTTGGGACTAAAGTGCCTGATCAAAGGGAGTTGTGTAGAATTGAGGGGGGGCTCTGGGTTCCCTTGTGTCAGACTCCTGAGACTGCAGGAGGTGAGCTACACAGACCGTAGAGGAGCAGAGCCAGCTGCCATGGCTAGCTGACCACAGATCCCCCCCACTAGTCTGGGGCTCACTAGCACCAGTTTTGAACATTCTCACCAAGAGGTCTCTTTGTGGGTTGTCCCTCCTGTAGAAAGAGGAAGAAGGAAGGATTTACCCTGGCATCAGGCCCTCTTGCCGCATCTTAGCAGGCACTCTGGAGTCCATGGAGAGGAGAGAGCTAAAGAGAAGACAGACGAGGTCTCTGGAAGGATGAGGGGGGTCCCCTGAAGCACAGAGTCCAGCTGTGAGGGAAGGCTCTTCATAGTCTCTGACCAGGTGAACTGCCCATTTGCTTTTGCTGTGGTCCTCGCAGTCCTGGGCCTGTGTGCAGGCATAAGAATTGCAGAAGGGACCTGGAGCTGACACAGTGGTTAGGAATGCTGCCTGCCCTTTCAGAAGATCCCCAGACTCAATCCCTAGAATCCACATGATGTCCCTCAGTCACTGTAACTCCAGTCACAAGGGCTCTCACGCCCTTGTGTGGTCAGGCAGGGCTGCTGGTCTTCCTTACTGCCCACCTGTGGCTTCATGGTGGGGAGTGGAGAATGCTTCTTGAACTGCACAGGCCAGAGGCTGTCAGTCTGGGAAAGACAGAGATCCTGGAGGAGGGCCCAGGCAGAGGGCTGGTGTGTGCCTTCTTCCTCCTGTTGCTCACTTAACAATCTGACCTTTGTCCCGTGACTGAGCAGGGCCATTGACCCCCAGCTGTAGTTGACAGGACGCTGTAATAGTCTTCAGCTGCACCCAACCAGGTGTTCTGGACCAGGCCTGCTGGTGTCCATTCTAAGCAGTCCCCTGCTTCAGGGCCTGTGCTTAAATAGGATGAGAAATGACGAGGATGCCTGCACTATGACGCTGTCATTTCTCATCCTATTTATTATTTTCTCTTTCTTTTTTTTCTTGTTTTTCAAGACAGGGCTTCTCTGTGTGGCTTAAGTCTGTCCTGGAACTTGCTTATGTAGACCAGACTGTCCTGGAACTAGCTCTTGTAGACCAGACTGTCCTGGAACTAGCTCTTGTAGACCAGACTGTTCTGGAACTAGCTCTTGTAGACCAGGCTGGCCTCGAACTCACAGAGATCCACTTGCCTCTGCCCCCCGAGTGCTGGGATTAAAGGCGTGCGCCACCACGGGACCGGAGATGGTCCCTAAGATACTGTACTGCCCTATCCTTTGAGCAGAGAATCTTGTCTTGCCCATTCCCAGCTTGTCTGGCATTTTCATATACACTTGAGGTAGTTAGTTCTCTGTGGATTGTGAACACTGCGAGCATCTTCTCTCACATGGTTATCTGTCCAGTTGCTTCATGGTATCTTGTTGAATCAACAGTTCTTTAATTTAGTCCCACATATCACTGAGCTGCACAGAAAAATAGTCTTTGCTTCTTTTTTTAAAGATTTACTTATTTATTATGTGTACAGTGTTCTGCCTGCATGTATGCCTTCAGGCCAGAAGAGGCACCAGATCTTATTTTAGATGGTTGTGAGCAACCATGTAGGTACTGGGAATTGAACTCAGGACCTCTGAAACTGCAACCAGTGTTCCCAGCCTCTGAGCCATTTCTCCAGCCTATTTATTTTGATTTTTTTAAAAGATTTATTTATTTATTAAGTATACAGTGGTCTGCCTGCATATGTCCCTGCAGGCCAGAAGAGGGCAGCATATTTCATTACAGATGGTTGTGAGCCACCATGTGGTTGCTGGGAATTGAACTCAGGATCTTTGGAAGTGAAGCCAGTTCTCTTAACCTCTGAGCCATCTCTCTAGCCCCTTATTTTGATTTTTTGATACAGGGTTTCTCTGTCCTGGAACTCACTTTGTAAACCAGGCTGGTCCTCGAACTCACTGAGATCCGCCTGCATCTGCCTCCCAAGTACTGGGATTAAAGTTGTGTGCCACCACCGTCTGGTTTATTAGTTTTATTTTTAATTAATTAATCACACAATTTTTGAGACAGGGTTTCTCTGTGTAGCCCTGACTGTCCTGGAACTTGCTGTGTAGGCTAGGCTGGCCTTGAAACTCATGGGGATTCACTGCCTCTGCTTCTGGAATTAAAGGCGTGTGCCACCATGCCTGGTAGTTAATTTTATCTTTGTAGACGGGTTCTCCCTATGTAGCCTTAACTCACTGTGTAGACCAGGCTGGTCTTAACTCACAGAGATCCGCCTGCCTTTGCCTCCTGAGTGCTGATGTTAAAGTGTACACCAGTCCACCTCTAGCTTTAAAGTTACTTACGCTGATGGAGCATCACGCAGAGACTTTTGGGAACAGATCCACTAACCGTGGCCACAGAGCCAGGTTCAGTCTCTGACCATTTGTGCCTGTCCACTTACAATGTTCCCAACTTCTGCTCCTTCCTTTCAGGCAGTGTGACTCCCATAGAGTCACCGTGGTGGGGGTTCCCGCATTTCCTACGGACTTCCTGGCTTTCCCAGCCCTCCCTTGCCCCTTCTTCTTTGTTCTTTTGGCTTTGTCTTCTCCTGATCCAATCTTCTCCCCCAGGTGGCCATCTCAACACGTGTCCTGTGACCAGCCTGGCATATGACATTTTGACACAGACTGAGCGTGCTCTCTGTTACAGGTTCCTGAACAGCCCCACTCACCATGGACCTGGACCCCCATGCAGGTGTGCAGGTGGGCATGCGTGTGGTACGCGGAACAGACTGGAAGTGGGGCCAGCAGGATGGCGGTGAGGGCGGTGTGGGCACCGTGGTGGAGCTTGGCCGCCATGGCAGCCCCTCGACCCCCGACCGTACAGTTGTTGTCCAGTGGGACCAGGGCACACGTACCAACTATCGAGCTGGCTACCAAGGTGCCCATGACCTGCTGCTCTATGACAACGCCCAGATCGGTGTGTGGTGATGCCCGGCTGTGGGTGGGGCTGGCCGGGTGACTGGGGACCCAGCAGGTCCTCACGTACCCCACCCTGCACCTAGGTATCCGTCACCCCAACATCATCTGTGACTGCTGCAAGAAACACGGGCTCCGCGGCATGCGCTGGAAGTGCCGCGTCTGCTTTGACTATGACCTCTGTACGCAGTGCTACATGCACAACAAACACGACCTCACCCACGCCTTCGAGCGCTACGAGACATCCCACTCACGCCCGTGAGTCCCCCAGGCCACAGCCCACCTCCCTGAGGCCTTCTGAGTGGTGCTTTTGACATTGAGCCAGGCCCTGACCTCTGGCCCAGTTACTTCCAAAAAGTACCTAGCGAGCTCACCCTGCAGTTTCCTGGGAGAATAGCCAGGGTCAAGTGATTCTCCAGCTCTGAGAATCACAGGCCTCCCTCCATTCCTCACTGAGGGCTTTCTCCAGGCACACGGTGAAGTGGGTGCTCTGGATGGGGCTTCCCCATACCTCGCTCTTAAAGCCAGGCAGGCAGACTCCGGTGCGGCTGCAGCCTGGAGCACTGAAGGTGGCCTCTGTGTTACCCACGTAAAATAGCAACATACAGCATCCCCTGGTGGGGCAAGGCCTGGCAAGGAGGCTTGTCACTGGGCAGCTCACCCAGGGTGCCCACCCATGGGCATAGCCGGGAGTGGCCCTGGCCCGAGGCACAGCGATAAGGATGGAAGACTTGAGAAGGCACTCGGGTCCCATCCTTTAGTCTCTGATCACCTGATCTTTCCTCTGTGTGGAGAGAAGTGTAGTAGAGGTTCCCTCTTCTGGCCAGTAGGAGGTCAGGGCGGCTGCTGTCTGTGCTGGTGACCAGATAAGGCCCTGCCCCTGCTGCCTTAAAAGCAGCAGACATGGACATCATGATCACATAGACTGCTCCGAGAGTCCCTGCCTGGTACTGGCGAAGGCGTCTGAACCCAGAGACACCGAATAGCTTGTTCCTTTTCCCAAAGTGTGGAGGCCGCCTGGGAAGGCCATTCGAGGACAGCAGTTTGGCCGGGATCCAGAGTACCTGTTTTACAGACCCTTTAGGATAGAGGGACAGGGTGGCCAGTGCAAGAACTGGCCGTCATACCACTCTGCATGGCTCAGGATTCATTCTCTTGCAGGGTCTCACTGAGTCCCCGACAGGGCCTCCCTCGAATCCCACTGAGGGGCATCTTTCAGGGAGCAAAAGTGGTCCGAGGCCCTGACTGGGAATGGGGCTCCCAAGATGGTGAGTGTTGGTCGGAGAAAGACAGGGAGGAGAGACTGGGGATGGCTCAGCCTTGAGGCACTTTTGCCTGCTGGTGTACATCCTGTCTTCCCAGGTGGGGAAGGGAAGACAGGCCGCGTGGTGGACATCCGTGGCTGGGATGTGGAGACAGGCCGAAGTGTGGCCAGCGTGACGTGGGCAGATGGAACCACCAATGTGTACCGCGTGGGCCACAAGGGCAAGGTGGACCTCAAGTGTGTTGGGGAGGCGGCCGGTGGCTTTTACTACAAGGAGCACCTCCCGAAGCTCGGTATGGGGCTGGGGCCATGACACCAGCTGCCCTCCTGCCCCGGCTGTACCCATATTACCCTGGCCTGTCCTGACGGGCGGGGGCAGGTTGCTTCCTGAGACCTAGCCTGCCACCCTCCCCCAGGCAAACCAGCAGAGCTTCAGCGCAGGGTGAGTGTCGATGGCCAGCCCTTCCAGCGTGGGGACAAGGTCAAGTGTCTGCTGGACACAGACGTCCTAAGGGACATGCAAGAAGGCCACGGTGGCTGGAACCCTAGGATGGCGGAGGTGAGCCATCTCTTCTGCTGAGTCCCCATGTCCCCTCCTCCCCGAGTCCTTTGGACCCCTATCCCTCTTCCTGCCCCGAGAGTACAGCCTGACCCAGCCATAGCCTCCGTGACCCGCCACAGTTTATCGGACAGATGGGCACCGTGCACCGCATCACAGACCGTGGGGACGTGCGTGTGCAGTTCAACCACGAGACCCGCTGGACCTTCCACCCTGGGGCTCTCACCAAGGTGCCTAGGGGGCTGGGCTGAGCCCCACTTACTGCTTCTCTAATTCCTTCCATGTACTGGTTCAGTCTTGGGAATGCTTAGTCAGGACGAGGGCACCAGCCTTCCCGTTAAAGACTGCAACCTGCGGGAAGAGGAGAGCCTGGTGGGTGGAGGTGAGGCCAGGAAGGGAATCCAGTGTGAAGCACATAGAAGAGTGAAGTACTGACAACATTTTAGACTAGAGCCTGTGGGCCAGGGGCTCTGTCCTGAGAACAAAAGGAAGGTGCTGTTGTAGGCTAGAGGTGGAGGTTTGCCACAGGAGACCACCTTGGGCAGATTCTGTGAAAGCTGTTTGGAAAACTGGACTGTGGGATGGGACGTGTGCCACATAGGTGGGGCTGTCCAAGCAGGGACAGAGTGGGGCAGAGGAGGGTTCTTCAGGACAGGCGATGTTCAGGCTTTCGCTCTGCACACAAGTGCATAGGTCGTAGGCATAGATTCCCTCAACAGGCCCTACTCTCCCTCCTGGCCCTGTGCTGACACCCTGGGGTCTCACCCAGCTCCATCTTCAAGGTTTTTCCTGGGTCTGACCAGTGGGTAGGTGCCCCGGAAACAGGTCTAGGCCTTCACAGATCTCTAGAGCTGGCTTTGGTCTGGTCTGCTGCTACCCACCCCACTGCCCTGTAGCTCAGGCTGGCCACCCAGGGCTGATTTGGTCACTTGAGGCCCTTGACCAGCCAGGCCATTTGGTTGTACTTGAGGTGGGAATTGGGGTCAAGCTTAGATCTGCTTGCCCTCCAAAGCAGGAGGAGCCCTCGTGCATGATCCTGAGTAGAGAGGAGTGGCTGGGGGACTCCCCTTACCTGCTTCTCTGTCATCCAGCACAACAGCTTCTGGGTGGGTGATGTGGTCCGGGTCATCGATGACCTTGACACTGTGAAGCGACTGCAGGCTGGACATGGCGAATGGACGGATGACATGGCTCCCGTGAGTCTTACCGTCTGCTGTCACCACGTCTGTCCCCGCCCCAGCTGCTGTCTGCTCCACTTCCAACCTGTTGTGACCCCACCTCTCCCCAGGCCCTGGGCCGCGTGGGGAAAGTGCTGAAGGTGTTTGGAGATGGAAACTTGCGTGTGGCAGTCGGCGGTCAACGGTGGACCTTTAGCCCCTCCTGCCTAGTGGCCTACCGGCCCGAGGAAGACGCCAACTTGGACGTGGCTGAGCGTGCCAGAGAGAACAGAAGTGCGGCATCAGCCTCAGTGGCCGGTGGGAGGAAGGGCAGCCCCTGGCCGGCACTTACCTCAACCCTGCCCCCAGGCTCACTGAGTGTGGCCCTGGACAAGCTCCGGACCCAGAAGAGTGACCCAGAGCATCCAGGGAGGCTGGTAGTAGAGGCTGCACTGGGAAATGTAGCCCGGGCTCTGGATCTACTGCGGAGGCACCCGGAGCAGGCAAGCTTCCGCCCAGCCCTTCGGAGAGCCAGCAGGGAGAGGGCCTAGAATTCATGTGTTGGCTCTCCGCACAGGTGGACACCAAGAACCAGGGCAGGACCGCCCTACAGGTGGCTGCTTACCTGGGCCAGGTAGAGCTGGTGCAGCTGCTGCTGCAGGCAAGGGCAAGTGTGGACCTGCTGGACGATGAGGGCAACACTGCGCTCCACTACGCAGCTCTGGGGTGAGGCCTGGGCAGGCTGGTGGGTGGGTCCTCTTGGGAATGAACCTTAGAGCCAGTGTGCGTGTAACAGGGTGACCCCAAATCCTCCCATTTCTTCCCGTAGGAACCAGCCTGAGGCCACAAGGGTGCTCCTGAGTGCAGGATGTGGGGTTGATGCTCGAAATGGCACACGCAGCACAGCCCTGCATGTGGCTGTGCAGAGGGGCTTCCTAGAGGTGGTAAAGACCTTGTGTGAGCGTGGTTGTGATGTCAACTTGCCGGTGAGTGAGAGTCCTGGACGCTCTGCTCTCTGCTAACCAGCCCTAGGTCAAGGAAGCATCTTGACCTTGGACAAAGGCACCCCTGTGTGACCAGCGCCGTCTGTTTCAGGATGCTCACGCGGACACACCCCTGCATTCTGCCATCTCTGCAGGTGCCGGTGCCAGCAGCATTGTTGAAGTCCTCACCGAGGTGCCTGGTATCGATGTCACTGCTACCAATAGCCAGGGCTTTACATTGCTGCACCATGCGTCCCTCAAGGGCCATGTGCTGTGAGTGTGCCAGGCTGTCCCGACTGAGGGCACTCAGGTCTGCAGAAGACCTTGGACAGACCGACCTCCTTGTTCCTACAGGGCAGTCAGAAAGATTCTGGCACGGGCAAGGCAGCTGGTGGATGCCAAGAAGGAGGATGGCTTCACCGCACTGCACCTGGCAGCTCTCAATGACCACCGTGAGGTGGCCCAGGTCCTAATCCGAGAGGTGGGTGCAGGGGACCCTGGGCCACCCACAGGCCAGGAACCAGACCCAGCGGGGTCTGGAAACTGAGCCCGTGCCTCACCCCCTTTCCCCAGGGCCGTTGCGATGTGAACGTGCGCAACAGGAAGCTCCAGTCTCCGCTGCACCTGGCTGTGCAGCAGGCCCACGTGGGGCTGGTTCCGCTGCTGGTGGATGCCGGCTGCAGCGTCAACACTGAGGATGAGGAGGGAGACACAGCCCTGCACGTCGCTCTGCAGCGGCACCAGCTGTTGCCGTTGGTGTCTGACAGGGCTGGGGGGGACCCAGGGCCCTTGCAGCTGCTGTCGAGGGTGAGGGGCTGGGCAGGAGGGCCTGGGTGATTTTCCACTTCCCACTGTGCTCTAGGGAACCAGGATTTCTGGACAGTGGGGCAGTTTGGAGGACTTCAGTTTCAGGATCTGTATTGGAAAAGGGTTGGGATCTGGTTGGGACGAGAGGATGAAGGGTCTCAGAGTTTCTACACCTACCTAGCGAAGGGTACCTTTGGGGCCTGTCTTCTCCCCTCTTCCTAGAACCAGAAGCCTTAGCCCAGAAGGGGTGTGTGCGTGCCCCATTGTTCAGATTTCTGGGTCAGCCTGGGGCCAGCAGAGGCTTTCCTCAAGTCTGCGTGGGTGTCCGCCCTTATCTGTACTGTACGTTCTGCCGCTCAGCTACAGGCCTCAGGCCTCCCAGGCAGCACAGAGTTGACCGTAGGCGCGGCAGTGGCCTGCTTCTTGGCACTGGAGGGTGCTGACGTGAGCTACGCAAACCACCGTGGCAGGAGCCCACTGGACCTGGCCACGGAAGGCCGAGTGCTCAAGGCTTTGCAGGGCTGTGCCCAGCGCTTCCGGTGAGCCCAAAATGGGGGTGTGGAGGGGGGGCACTGCTAAGGCCACCGGGTCCTTTCAAGCCCCCTCCTCCAACTGCAGGGAGCGACAGGCAGGTGGCAGTGGGGGTGTGCCCCCGGGCCCCCGGCACGTGATGAGCACCCCTAACACCGTGACGAACCTGCATGTGTCTGGCACGGCAGGGCCAGAAGCTGCCGAGTGCTTGGTGTGCTCGGAGCTGGCACTGCTGGTTCTGTTCTCGCCGTGTCAGCATCGCACCGTGTGTGAGGGTGAGTGCAGGTTGTGGAGGCCCAGGGTGGCCCGGCCGCCTCTTCCGGCCCGGCCCCACTAACGGTACGCTGCCCCTGCTGGCAGAGTGCGCTCGGAGGATGAAGAAGTGCATCAGGTGCCAGGTGGCCATCAGCAAGAAGCTGCGCCCAGGTGTGTGGGAGGGGCTTGGCGCACGCACGCCCTCCTCGCCAGAACCCAATCTTCACACCTCCTGTGGCGTGGCTGACGCCCACTCACCTCACCCCACAGATGGCTCAGAGGTGGTAAACACCATCCAGGTACCCGGTCCTCCTCGGCAGCTGGTGGAGGAGCTCCAGAGCCGCTACCGGCAGATGGAGGAGCGCATCACCTGCCCCATCTGCATCGACAGCCACATCCGCCTAGTTTTCCAGTGCGGCCACGGGGCATGCGCGCCCTGTGGCGCCGCGCTCACCGCCTGCCCCATCTGCCGCCAGCCCATCCGAGACCGCATTCAGATCTTCGTGTGAGCGCATTCAGCACACCGTGGCGGATCCCAGACCCTTCAACAAAACACGTGTATTTTATAAAAAGATTCTCGGACTTTGCTGCCTGCTCCTTGCCTAGCGATGCTGGACAGGCCCCAGCGATCCTCACCATTCCCAGCAAACTCTCCCCGCCCCCAAAACACATACAGCGCTTGAAGCCCCAGGCTGCCTGTAGGTCAGGAACACTCACTGGTTGTCGTACAGGCCACTTAGAGTGATTTGGCTGTGGTTTGACACAGGAGGGTCCCGGAACCCACACGGTGCTCCAAAAGGCTTAGGGTGGCCCCATTTTCGCCCCCATGGGGGCCCACCATACTTGCCTCTGCCCCTGTGCCCGTCCCTTCCTCCGCCCGCCCCACCCCCCAGGCGGAACTTAGACTACTTGGATTTTGGCCAAAGCAGTCTCCCCTTTCAGAGGGTCCTGGCTCAGGAGTGAGAGGGTAGGAGGCCGCCAGGCTCTTGGCAGTTGATCAGGGGCAGAGGGAAGACGCAAGAAATGGTCCACTTGTTGGAACAAATACTTAGTAATGAAAGGAGGGCAGATGGCTAACGCTTTTCAAGAACTTCCAGCACAGCTATTCCGGGCAGCTTGGCGCTGACTCTGCTGGCCAGTACATTTGTTGCTGTCACCCAGGGCCCAAAGCCGGCATGGGAGACTGGGAGGGACAAGGCGTCTGGCTGGGAGCCCCTCCTTCCTCAGCCGGGCTCTTACCCCCTGCTCTCCGTGTCTCACCCACCCAGTCTGCTCCGCCCTGGGGATCTTAGCTGGGCCTGGCATCACTTGAGTTACCATGCCACGCTCATTGGGCACACACCCAGTACAGCCACCGGCTGCCAGGTCTACCCTTCAGGGCTCGGACCATCGCTCCTAACCTTCTACCCCCCCCCCCCCCCCAAGCCAGAACTCTATCGGGCCACCACACTCAGTGCCTGATTTTGTTTCGGTCACCCCCTCCCCTCTAAGCCTGAGCAGGAATTCCGGGTCCTGGCACTCTCCCCAGACCTCCCGCTCTGGTCCAACGAGAGCACCTTCTGCTCCAAGTAGATCCTTTCCCAGATGTCCTAAGGACCCCCACAGACCTCCTACGCCCTGTCTTTCCTGAGGCCCCTTCTCTACTGCAGTCTCTCCCGTCTGCCCCGCTCAACCGTATTCTCACTGCCACGTCCCCTGCCTCTGCACTCCCCTCTGTGTCCTGGTTCCACTCAGTCACTGCGGGGACCAAAACCGAGATTTCCCTCGCGGACTCATTGTGAGGGGGTAAAGCCAAAAAGTCATTCAGCCCCAACCAGGTGGGCATGGGGAGCAATAGATGCCCCTTCCCCAAATCTGAGCCCTGGCGCCTTACTTGTTCCTAGCCGTTTCTCCCGTTCTGATAGAAGACATCCCCCATTATTCGGGCGGGCGTTCAGGCCACTGTCACCGACCCTAAGACCTGGTTCCTGGAACCCCCTAAGGGACGAGGATCGTTCCGGATGGGCCAGCTGTTTCACTTCACAGGCCAGCGCCGGGTCCTCGCCCCACGAGGGCTGTAACTCGAGCCGCTCGTCGCCAACCCCCCTCCCACTCCGCCCCAACTCTGCGGCCCAAGTCCCTGCGTCGCGCTGCCCCTTGTGGCCCTGATCCCGACAGCAAGTCTGCCATGGGCTGCCCAGCCTGCGTCCATCTGGAGGTATCGGGTGCTGTACAACAGGGCCGCTGGTTCGGGGCTGTCCTGAGCGGGTTGTGCTTTCTCTCCGCGCTGGTGTTGCTGGAGTGGCCACGGGTGCCGGCAGAAACCGCCTGGAGTGCAGCGGTGAGCTGGTTCGCATCTGAGGGTCTGTCAATCAGTGGGCCCATCTGTAAGGGGGCGTGTGGGCCTGGGTGTGAGTCCTTAGTTCCAGGCACCCTCAATCAGTGTGTCCAGGGGTCGCTGGTGGGAGGCAGCGTCCGTCTCCAGCTCTGCTCACTCTCACCGGATTTTTATTTATTTATTTATTTGAGACAGGGTTTCTCTGTGTAGATTTACTTGTGGAACTCGCTCTTTAGGCCAGGCTGGCCTCTGTAGACCACCTCCACCTCCAGAGATTAAAGGCACCAAGCCTGCCTCGTGTAGCTCTGAACAACCCCCCCCCCTTTTTTTTCTTTTTCTTTTGGAGACAGGGTTTCTCTGTGTAGCCTTGGCTGTCCTGGATCTCCGTAGACTAGGCTAGCCTTGAACTCTCCACTCTCAAGGGTGGGGAGTAAAAGCAACTCATCAAGTGTGGGAAAGCAAAAAAACCCCGAGGGTTCATTCGCAATTTTCCCCACTCCATTGCCTAACAAGCCATCTCTCAGCAACTATTTTGGGAACCACAGACTCTCCTGCCTCCTCAAACCCACTTTTTTCCCGTGAAGAGAAATGTAGACGCACCAGACCCTTCAGGGGTCTCCACTGTCCAGGTCCCCAGCTTGTTGACCATACCGGTACCCCGAAGACGCCGGTACACGCTAACACCGGCCAGGCTGCGCTGGAACCACTTCAACCTCACCTACAGGTGCCACCCGGGAAGGAGGGCGGGTGGTCAGGCCACACCGCAGACACTGCCTCCGACACTCTCAATACCCCACCCCCAGGATTCTCTCCTTTCCCCGGAACCTTTTAAACCCGGAGGAGACCAGGAAGGGCCTGGCTGCCGCCTTTCGCATGTGGAGTGAAGTTTCCCCGTTCCGCTTCCGTGAAGTGGCCCCCGAGCATCCCAGCGACCTCCAGATAGGTGGGTGGGTGACTGAAGCGCTCCCGCCCCGCCCCCGGTCCGCACAGGTGTGACCGCAGCCTTGTCTTCCTAGGTTTCTACCCGGTCAACCACACCGACTGCTTGGTCTCTGCCCTGCACCACTGCTTTGATGGCCCCACAGGTGAACTGGCCCACGCTTTCTTCCCACCCCACGGGGGCATCCACTTTGATGACAGCGAGTACTGGGTCTTGGGCCCCACGCGCTACAGCTGGAAGAAAGGTGATCCAACTCCTTGGTCTGAACTCTTCCTGGGGCCCCAATCTCTCCACCATGTAGGCTACAGAGGGTTTTGGGGTAGGAAGGATTTCCTGGGGCTGAATATTTGAGAGGAATTCTGGTTCTCACAGGCCCGTCTCCCCCCCCCCCCCCTCGTCTCCTCCCCCAAGCCGCTGGAGAGGGAGCTGGAGCTGCATTCCTGAGGGCCAAGCTCACAGCCTAGGCCGGGAACAAACTTATCTTCCTTGGCTGTGGGCTAAGGGTGACTTGCAGCTGGGCCTCCCCATCAGCGCTGGGTCTCAAAGAGCGAGACTGGGAGCGAAAGGGCTGAGGGCTCCCAAGCACTAACCATGGGGCCCACAGGCGTATGGCTCACAGACCTGGTGCATGTGGCGGCGCACGAGATTGGCCATGCGCTCGGACTGATGCACTCACAGCAAGAGCAGGCGCTCATGCACATCAACGCCACCTTGAGGGGCTGGAAGGCACTGTCCCAGGATGAGCTGTGGGGATTACACCGACTCTACGGTGGGTGCCTTGGGGCAGGTGGGTGTCAGACGGATGGAAGGGCTCTAGGCAAGCTCTGAGCCATGCTGCCTTGCTCTCCTGTTAGGCTGCCTGGACCGGCTCTTTGGGTGTACATCCTGGGCACGAAAGGGATTCTGCAATACCCATCAGAGGCTCATGAAGAGGCTCTGCCCCAGAAGCTGTGACTTCTGCTATGGTGATGGAGGCTCAGATGAGGTTGGGTGGGAGTTCTCGTGAGCCTGTTTGGGGTTGGATGGGGTTAAGCACTGACGTGGCATTTCACCATTCTCCAAGCAGAATTCCCATTCCCCACTGTCGCCGCCACCACACCACCCACCAGAATGAAAACGAGATTGGTCAAAGAGGGCAGGAACATGACCTTCCACTGCGGGCAGAAGATCCTACGCAAGAAGGGCAAAGTATAGTGAGTGAACAGCACTGGGCAGGCATGGCCAGAGGGGCTTGGGGCTGCCTGGGGTGCCCCGGTGGGTATATCCTGGGGCCCTTGGCCTGGGTAGGGATGCAGGAACCTCCCTCTGCAGCTGGTACAAGGACCAGGAGCCCCTGGAGTTCTCCTACCCCGGCTACCTGGCCCTGGGCGAGGCACAGCTGAGCATCATTGCCAACGCAGTCAACGAAGGCACCTACACGTGTGTGGTGCGCCGGCACCAGCGTGTGCTCACCACCTACTCCTGGCGCGTGCGACTGAGGAGCTGAGCCTGCTAACAGCCAGCAGATAAAGCACTTTCTCTCTGATGTCTCTGTGCTGTTTCATGGGAAGAGGGAAGGTCAGTCTCTGCCATCTGGATGTGGGGGTGCTGGGGTCAGTACTCACTTATTTCTGCTTTGCCAACCTGGCCCCTGGAGCAGTGGGGTAAAATGAAACCCAGGGGTCGGCAGCATCCCCTAGGGTGTGTGAGAGGGATGTGGGCTCTAGGTGAGGCTTCAGTGTGGAGAGGCTGAGACCAGCGTGGACAGAGGTAGGGGCCCCAAGCAGTCACAAGCACTTAGGGCCCAGCTGGGAGCCAGCATGATGGGGAAAAAGAAGACATACAAAAGCTTCCTTCAAGAATAGTTTACTACTTAAAACATCTAACAACCTCATGTATAAAAACCCACTGTGGCTAAAGTCATCCCATACCTGGTTCTGAGAGCCAAAGCCTGTGGTGGATGGGTCTGGCTTAGTTCCACTGGCCTCCCAGACCGACAAGCAGACAACTCCAGCTCGCTCCAGACCGGCCTCACTACGCGGAGGGGTGGACCATCTACTCTGGCGCCTCCAGATGCTCACCCTTTTTCACGAGGCAAGTTAGACAACTCTGAAAACTCTTTCCTTTCCAGAAGGAAAAATGTGATTTAATTCTACAAATTTTCAACCCACCCCAAAACAAACAACATGAAAGAAAAAAAAAAAAAAGAAAGAAAGAAAGTTGCCCTGATTCATGTCTGCCTGTCACCAATCTAGCTGGCCAAGGTCAGTCACTCTGACTCAGAACTTGAGACTGAAGCCAGGGCCAGCAGCTGAAGCTCCCTGGTTGGTGGTGGTGAGGTGGAAGCCCGTCTCCTTCAGGTCGTCATCACCCAGCTGGCTGTAGCCCAGGCCGCCCTCAGGGGGCCGTGGACTGGTGCCTCTCTTCACCCTCTGCTGCTCACTCTTGGCGGGCCATGTGGGGAACATGGACGGGTCAATGGGGAGGGGGGTCTCTCGGAAATACTCGTGTTTCAGGCCGTCTTCTGCACTGATCCTCCTCCCAGGGTAGTAGGTCAGGAACCTGAAGAGAACGACATAGGAGATCAGGGCACACGCGGCCATCACAGACAGAGCCAAGCCTCTTGGTGGAAACTTGTGGGGCTAGGTTGAGAAGATGAGACCCACTGGGCCTCAGCGTCTCCGACAACCTGGTATTCTGGGGGCTTCTAGGCCCCATGGCAGTTCTGCAAGAGAAATCAGCCTGGAGCCCAGTGGCTGCCAACTATGCCACCCTCAGACTTACTTGTTCATGAGATCAAAGCCCTGATCTGATAACAAAGCCCCAAATCGCTTGCGGAGGTTGTTATAGGGATACTCGCTAAAGGTCATCTTCTTGACTGCTGGGAGGTCATTATAGCCTGGCCAGATTTTCTCGCTGGGAGTTCCCAGGTCCTGAAAAACAGGGATGTCTGAATTAGACATGCCCTTCATGGTGCCCACATGTCACTTCTTATCAGAGAGGCCACCAAAAGACCACCGTGGCTGGGGTCCCAATCCTGATCCCAGTTCTGCATACACACTGCAAGTTGTTCTCTGGAAAGACAGGCCATCCCTAACACTCACCTTGAAAACCTTGTTGATCTGGTCGATGTCTGACTTCCCGGGAAACAGAGGCTTCTGTGTCAGCAGCTCTCCAAAGATGCAGCCCACTGACCACATGTCCACAGCCGTAGAGTACTCCTAAAGTCCAGAGCACAGGGTTCAGACGCCTGAGGCTCAGGGTCAGCCACAGGCTTGCTCTCAGACCCCTCTTTAAACCCACCTTAGCACCGAGCAGCAGTTCTGGGGCGCGATACCACAGGGTGACGACCACTGGAGTGTAGGCCTTCAGGGGTGAGCCATACTCCCGAGCAAGCCCAAAGTCACCCACCTGTAATAGAGACAGGCGGCCTGTAAGAGCTGTAGGACAGGGCTCCGGGAGTAGGGTGGGGTAAGGGAAGTATGGTGCTCACCTTGAGAATGCCAGCGTGGCTCAGCAGAAGGTTGGAGGTCTTAAGGTCACGGTGCAGGATCCAGTTGTCGTGGAGGTGTTTCACCCCACTCAGCAGTTGGATCATCAGGGTCTTCACTTCCCCTGTGGGAGTAATGAGGTCACACACATGCTTCCTTTGCCCCATAAGCTCCCAACACCCCTGCAAAAGGGCCCAGAACTCAGGGTTATCTGTGTAGCCCAGCAGCAACTAGACTTCTGGGGGTGGGTGGGGCAGGTTCATCCCAGGAACACTCCCAGCCCAGGGTGACTCTGAGCTCATACAGACAGGATCACATGTGCTCTGTCCGGGGGGGGCGTGCAGCCATACCTGGCAGGAAGGGCTGCTTCATAGTCTCCATTAGGCTCTTGAGGTCATGTTCAACATAGTTCATCACGATGTAGATCTTGTCCATGTTGCTTCCCACAACGATTTCCTAGGAATTAACAGTCGATCTATGGGTTCTGGTGTGGTTTCTACCTCCACCCCCACCTGGCAAACACTGATTCTGGACCTACTAAGACTTCTTGGGAAGCCGGTATCATTGGAACTGCTAACACCTGATCCTACAATGCCGGAACCTTCTCCCTGTCCCTTCAAGGGATAAACCTCCCACACAGGCAGGGCATGCCAAATGTGGAGACTGAGCCTCACTCTGACAGTGACGATATTGGGGTGCTGGGCCTTGAGGATGGTGTTGATCTCCCTCAGCGACGTGATTGGGAAGCCTTCCTTCTCCTTCTCCATCTTTAGCCGCTTCAGAGCTACGATTTCATCTGTAAAGAAAATTGTGTAACCTGGGTATGGTGGCTCATGCTTGTAATCCCAACACTGGAGAAGCTGAGGCAGAAGGAATGCCACACATCTGAGGCCAGAGAGCGGAACAATGTCTCAAAAACCAAAACCAAACCAAAACACCAACATAGTCAGATATAGTGAAATATGCCTTCAATCTCAACATCTGGGAGTAGAGATAGATCTCAGTGATTCCAAGGTCAGTCTGATCTACATGGTGAGTTCCAGGGTTACATAGAAAGGGCTGTCTCAAACCAACCAATCACGTAAACGCAAACTGAATTCAGGAACACATTAAAAAGATAATCCACCATGATCAAACTGGCTTTTTATCCAAATACGCAGGGATGGTTTGATATAAAAATCAATAAATGTGATAAATTACATGGCTATCTTATAGATGCCAAGAAAGGCTTTTTGACAAAATCCAACATCTTTCATGTTAAAATTCCTGAAGGAACATCTCAATGTGGTAAGGGATAAATGTGCTACATTTACAATTAACATTATATTAAATGAGAGAAACTCAAAAGCATTTCCAGGGCTTGGTTGGAGATGGCTCAGCAGTTAAGAGTATTTACCACCCTTTCCGAAACCCAGGTTGATCCCAGTGCCAACATGGTCAATTACAGCCATCTTAACTGTATTTCCAGAGGACCCGATGTCCTCTTCTAGCCTGAGGCACCAGGCATACACACGGTACATAGGTAATCATGCAAGTTAAAACACTCATACACATCAAAAAACAAATAAACATTTCCACTGATATGAGGAACAATACAGGGAGCCCACCACTCTTATTCCATATAGTACCACAAGCCTTAAAAAAAAGAATATAAATAAGAAAATCAAAATATCTCTATTTACAGATGTTATGATTATAAATCAGTAATAGTTGTATGGTTGTCCTGGCTAGTTTTATGTCAAATCGACACAAACTGGAGACATCTGAAAGGAGGGAGCCTCAACTGAGAAAAATGTCTCCATAAAGCATTTTCTCAGTTAGTGATACCACCATATATGTACCACCACCAGCTGTAGGAAACCCAGCCCATTGTAGGTAGTGCCGTCCCTGGGTTCTATAAGAAAGCAGGTTGAGCAAACTAGTAAGCAGCACCTCTCCATGGTCTCTGCAACAGTTCCTGTCCCGACTTCCAACAGTGATGGTTGACTGTTGGGGGGAAACCAGGAACACACAGCGGTGCCTTCTCAGTGAAGGAGGTAAAACACCCACATTCTATCCAGAAGGCAAAGAGCCTTGGTGACCTCCACTAGCTCTAGCTGCAGACCTCACCCAACTTCCCAGAATGTTTACCCCAGACCCTCCCTCCCTAGACTGTTATCTTTAGCTCCCAGCTAAACCTGTCCTTAGGGCGATGTCACACTTTATTCTATAGCCTGCTGATCTCTATGCTATGCGAGACCACACTAGACCTTTTAGCCAGCCAGAGAGCCCACCCTCACGGTCACTTGTACTTTGGAAAGGCATTTCTGTGTAGTTAAACCTTAAGCTTTATGTGTACCTAGAATTGGAATGATTGTTGCCTAGAAACTTTCCCCCAAATTGTACTGTTTTAAATATGTTGACAATGAACCACCTACATTAGACTTCCCTAAGTCTAGACCAGGTTGACAAGTCGATCTGAATCAAGTTTTATTCTATCTCTTCTCGGATCATTGCCTGTATGAACACCTGCAGGATCCCAGTAAGATTATAATGTGGAAGTGTAAAACCCTTTCCTCCCCAGCCGGCTTTTTGTCATGGTCTTTCATCACCAAAGTTGTAACCCTAATAAAATAAGATAACAGGAGACACTAAAGACTCCACAAGATACTCCTTTTCAGGAAAGTGGTGGGAGACAAACTTAACACATAAAAATCAATAGCCTTCCCATATACCAATGGCAAATACACTGAGAAAGATACCAGAAAAATAATTCCATTCACAACACCTTTGACCCCAGTGCTTCTGGAGGCAGAGGCAGGTGGCTCTCTAGGAACTGGAGACAATCTAGGTTAGCCCCAACGAACAAACAAAAACAATCTCCACCTTGGGATAAACTACACAAAAGATATGAGAACTCTGAAAGGAAATTAAAAAGATTTGGGGCTGGAAAGATGGTTCAGTGGTGAAGAGCACCCACTGCCTGTAACTCCAGATATAGGAAGATTCAATTCCTCTGCCCTTTCTAGGCTCCTGCACACAAAGCTAAATGTACACAAACGTACACACACACCGATAATTAAAAAAAAAAAAACTTTAAAAAAAGAAAAAAAAAAGGCCGGGCAGTGGGGGCAGACACCTTTAATCCCAGCACTTGAAGCAGAGGCGGGCGGATCTATGAACGGGGGGGGGGGCGGGGGGGGGCGGGAGCAAAAAAACAATCTTAGGATCTTAGGGTTCATACGGAAGCCGGGCAGTATCATGTGATGCTTCAGTCTGTTAAGACACTGAATTAACATGCTCTCCTTTGTCTTCTCCAACTGAGGAAGAAGTAGGGAGTACACTTCAAAATACAGGCATAGGTAAGGACTCTGAATAGCATCTGGATCACTTGAGGCCAATAACAGAGAAACGGAATCTCCAGAAGGAGGGGTTCCCATCATAGGGGAAGAGCAGGCTTTAATGTGGGCAGGGGACAGAATACATGCGATCTGATATTAAATCTAGGGGAGAGCTGGAGGCAGAAGCAGGTGGTCCACAGAAGGAGTTCCAGACAGTCAGGGCCACATAGTGAGATTATGCCTCAAAAAAAAAACAAAAAAAAAAAAAACAAAGAAAAACAACAACAACAAAACTACTAAGGGTATACTTGGGGTTAGAGAGGAAAGAACGAGGAGTAAGTTAACAAAAACTACAGAAGTATGAAAAATCCTCATGGACACATACTATTTTGAAGGATGACTAGATTTTACAGTTTTAGCTCATTTTATGCATACAGGTATTTCCCCTGCACGTATGCTGTGTCCCACAGAGGCCAGAGGACTGAATCCCTTGACCCTGGAGTTGAACAGCTGAGAGCCACCACATGAGTGCTGGGAATCAAACCAATCTCCAGACCCTTTATCAGACAACACAGGTTTCTAACAAGGGAGTCTCCCTGGCATGGCCTGGGCATGACCCGACTGTTACACCTACCGACAGGCCCTACGAGGACGGACAGTGCTGCTCAGAGAAAAATGGGTTATGAAATGAAAACCAAGCGCTGGGTACGGGTATCTCCCTACAAGTTAGTGCTCATGAAGGCCTCAGAAGTCCCAAAACACAAGACAGACTATTGCTAATTCTCTTAGTTTCCCAACATAAAAAGATGGTGAGACCTTACTGCTGAATACAGCATACACTCTGAGTTCAGGACATCAAGACACCAGGCTGGAACTGACCAGGGAGGAAACTTTCAGTGTTGGGAGACGCTATGCAGGCTGCTGGGGAAGAGACAGCACTCACGGGCTTCACCCTTCACAGTGCTGAACCCTGCATGCCATAACACCAACTTGCAGACAAAATGTGCCCACTGGAGCAATAGAAACATGACTGTTACGGGGTATCCAATGGATTTCGGCATAGATTTCTCCACAGAATAGAATTTATACCCGATGCAGTAAATCTGCTCATGACTGGGAAAGGCCTAAGCCCAAGGAGGGAACTTATTATTGTTGTTTTGCTAAATGCTCTCATTGTCAAACCGTCTTCCAAATATTTATTTTTATACTCATGAGTTAGTGCTGCTTTTAACCTTGGTCAGAGAAGTTTCTTCTGGCAGTGGTTGATGCAGAGACCCATAACTGCTCAGGCCTAAATGGGACACTTAGACCATCCTCAGTCCCACGTTCCAGGAACATCACAAAGAGGAGGAGGAAAGAACAGAAGAGCTGAAGGAGGAAGAGTGCTATAAAATGCCATCTTTAGACACAACAAGGCTCTGTGTTCATGAGCTCACAGCAGCTGGTTACCCACACAAGATCAAGCTGTCACCATTTCAACATTTAGGAGGGCTCATGAGACCCCTCCCGAGTGGAAAAGCTATTACTGCCAGTTGATAGCATCTGGGTAGGGAGAGCTATTTTCTTCCTAGGTGTGGTCTATGGTTGGCAGCTTGTGCTCCAGTGGATGGACCCACACCCAGGAACACGCTGGTAGCACTAACTGAACCGACTTAGATAGGAAATTGGGGAGGGGGTGTGTGAAAAGAGAATATGTTGGGGGCTGACATAATCAAGATATTTTACATACAATTGCAAAATTGTCAGAGGATAAATTTTAAAAAAATCATGTAGCCGGGTGGTGGTGGTGGTGGTGCATGCCTTAATCCCAGCACCCAGGAGACAGAGGCAGGAGGATCTCTGTGAGTTCAAGGCCAGCCTGATCTAGAACAGTTAGCTCCAAGACAGCAAGAGCTGTCACACAGAGAAACCCTGTCTTGAAAAGACAAACAAACAAACAAACAAAAAACCAAAAAGAAAAAAACATAATATAAAGGAGCTGGAGCAATGGTTCAGCAGTTAAAGAGAGTTTTGCTGCTGTTCTTCCAGCAGTGGTGGCGTAGGCCTTTAATCCCAGCATTCAGCTTCAAGAGTTAGTTCCCGGACAGGCTCCAAAGCTACAAAGAAACCCTGTCTTGAAAAACAAAACAAAACAAAACAAATCCCAGCACTTGAGAGGCAGAAGCAGGTGGATCTCTGTGAGTTCAAGGCCAGCCGTGTCTAGTTGCAGGAGAGACTCCAAAGTTATAAGAAACTCTGTCTTGAAAACCTAAAACAACCACAAGTTCCGAGTCTTGTGTCTTAGCACCTGTGCTGAGTGGCTCACAGTTTGCTGTAATTGCAGGTTCTAAGGACCCCAATAACCGTTTGTGGCCTCTGTGGGCATCCCTCCTCCCCATGTATACACATAAATGCAATAAATCATGTAAGGGGCTGGAGAGATGGCTCAGAGGTTAAGAGCACTGGTTGCTCTTCTAGAAGTCCTGAGTTCAATTACCAGAACCACATGGTGGCTCACAGCCATTTATCAGATATGGTGCCCATATCTGGTGTACAGGTGTACACGCAGGCAGAACATTGTATACATAATAAATAAATCTTAAACAACAACAAAACCAACCAAACAAACAAAACCCCAAGCAGCTGAGAAAACAGCTCTAGGTGTGTTGGCATACACCCTTAATCCCAGCACTCAGGAAGACCCTGCAAGTTTAAAGCCAGCTTGGTCAATGTAGAAAGTCCCAGGCCAACCATGAGTATTCAGGGAGACCCTGTCTCAAAAATAATAAGACAAGCCAGACATGGTGGTACATTATCTCTAATCCCACCACTTGGGAGGCAGGCAGATGAAGGCCATTCTGGTCTGCACAGGGAGTCCCAGGCCAGCCAGAGATACACAGTATAAGAACCTATATCAAAAAAAGTAACTAAAGAACAGTAAAAGCGCGGGGTGGTGGTGGCGCATGCCTTTAATCCCAGCACTCGGGAGGCAGAGGCAGGCCAGCCTGGTCTAAAGAGCTAGTTCCAGGACAGGAACCAAAAGCTATGGAGAAACCCTGTCTCGAAAAATAAAAAAAAAAAAAAAAAAAAAAAAAGAACAGTAAGTCCAGGCAGATAATATAATAAAATGGGTGAGTGCTTAGAATCCCAGCACTGCAATAAAAATAAAAGGAAGAACCCCTAACTTATGGGGCCCATTAATGTCACTTCCCAGGCCTTTCATCCCTCATCCAGGAACTTGCCACCTGCTGTCGTGGGCAGCAGGACACCAGTCAGGCTGCTGACCTCTGGCTTCTGAAGAAACGTCTGAGTTAAGGCTTGGCGTCAGGTATGTAAGTATAGAGAGGACTGAGAACTTCTAAGGATCCAACGGAGCATGCGAATGTGAGTCCACGTCTAACAACCACGTGCTGGCACATGGCACAGCACACTGCAGGCCAGCTGCAGACCAGCTGCGGGCAAGGCGCTCAGCCTGCCTTCCTGAGTCTGCACGAAGACCAAGGAAGGCTCGCCAAGGGAACCACTGCCTGCTAGAACTCCCAAGACTGACCTTGTACCAACACATGGGCAACCAACTCGGTAGGCCAGAGCCTTCTGCTGACTAGTCCCTGTCCCTCAATAGATAGCCCACCTGTTTTCTTGTCCTTTGCTCTGTAGACCACTCCATAGGTGCCTTCTTCAATCCTGTTCAGGCACTGGAACTCCTCTACACTCCGGCAGCCCTGTGGAGGAGGTAGGCATATTTGACAGCACTTTGTACAGGACAGGTGTCCTGGAAAACTAGCCTAAGTAACTTCAGAAGAGCTAAGCATGCATTGATGGTGCGAATAGAAACAACTTGTTCTTTTCTGTTTCTTCCGAGACCACCCACCCACCACTTTTCTATTAATTGAACTGGCATGAATAGAAGCATCCTCTTCCTGGTGAACTACGCCACCCTACAGAGGTGCCAACCTTCCATGCATACCATGGACTGGAATACCACCACTCTGTGTGGTCTGTAGCTAGACTCAACTGTTTGGAAATGCTAACTTACTGGAGGGCAGGTGATAGGGCTCATGGTAGTGGTCAGGCACTCAGGATGACCACACCCTCTAAATCTTCCAGGCAGTGTCAAATACTCACTAGTTTTTTCCTAAACAAAAATTTTCAGATCTATGCACTCAGGCTAAATCCCCTGCCCTATCTAGGGATCAAGCCAGGCATAAGGAAGGACCACGTCTGGAATCACGACTAGCCAGACTGTATGGAGAATGTCAGCATCTCAGGAGCCACATCAGCACCAAAAGCATCGTTCCCTTCTGTAGCACCTACTGCATCTGTAGATGGGAGAGGTGGGGCGGGGTCTGACCTGCAGGGCTGGCAGGTACTTGGGCAGCTCTTGTTTTAGTTCAATGGGCGACAGGGCTGGGGAGTCAGGCACGTAGTCTCCTTCCGTTGGGGCGCTGCTCTGTGGGGTCCCCTCGCCCACTTCTTCTTCCCCTTCTTCACTGTCCCCAGAATCTCTGTCAAATCGTGACTCTGGAACTTTAAGAGTTAAATCTAATTACAGACCAAGAGAAAGTAAGTGCAGCCATCCCTCCTCCTGCTCTGGGGCTAAGTGTTACAGGAGTGGCACACCCTGTGTTCTCCATACGGAGCCAGCACAAGGCCATCCCTGGGAAAAGGTACTGGAGTGAGGCCTGTAGCCCTCGTGATACAGGTAAAGTCGGAATCTGAGCCAGGACCAGATACTGGGCTCATATGGGATGAGGGCAGATGCCACGCGAAGTGGGTAGACCCAGGACTCATGCCCCCCCAAGCCACCAGACCCAGAAACTGCTCCCCAACACAACCTCATTCCCCCTGAGCACAAAATCCTGGGCTCCCTCGGGATCTAATCCACAGTGGGCACAGAGAAGGATGCCATCCATATAAAGATGTTTCCTGTCAAGTAATGTCAGCCATGGTGAGCACAGGCTGCAAAATGACCGAAGATGTGTCCCTGGGAGTCACACACACCGTCTCTCAGATCGCACTGCCAGGACAGCAGCTCTCCAGTTTCCAGGGACATTGCTGAGTTCATGGGTTATTATGGGCTGTGGTTGGTTTGTATTAACAGGGCCAGGTTCTACCATAAGGAGCTCCTTACCAACCAAGATGTGGTTCTCATTTTCTCTGTCTTCGTCCTCACTCATTTCCTCCTCACTCACTTCTTCTGCAAAGGAGAACAGGCGTGTGCTCAGTCAGCACGGAGCTGAGAGCGGGACTGGGAACCGCAAGCTTGCCCTGTCTCAGGCCGACCTGATCGTCAGCAAGAGGTCTGGAAAACAGCAAGTGGTCTTACCTACCAATCTGGGGGTTTATATTTCTGGTGGTATTGGGGATTGAACCCAGGGCCTCACACACACTAGGCAAGCACTTTACTATTGAGCCACATTTCCAGCCCCAATTCTGGAGCCAATGTGAATTTCACAAAGAAAGGCAACTTTATTTGCACACATGCTTACATTAGACTTTTAAATTATTTTTCTGCAGTACATAAACTGTATAGTGAGCATAAATTACTTTTACATCAATGCAACCCATATGGCTTGCCAGGTACTCACCTGCAGACTGCTCTGAGGCTTCCTCAGAGTTGCTCCCAGTCTCTTCTTCCTCCTCCTCCTCGTCTTCCTCCTCTTCTTCCTCTGATTCTTCACTGGTGCTCCCTTCTTCCTCTTCTTCCTCCTCCTCTTCCTCCTCCCCTTCCTCAGAACCTGAGCCTGATTCTGCTACAGAATGAAACAGTCACTGGGTGAATCTTGGTTTCCCCTGCAGCAGCATCAGAGCCTTAGCCCGGCAGCCCCAGGTACCTGATGACGATTCGGCCGAGCTGGTTTTCCTTTCGCTGTCGCTGATGTCCTGCAGGTCTGACAGAAGGTCTCGTTCTTCCATCTTCTCTTCTTTTACTTTGAAATAAATCGCATACAGGTGATTTTGGAGAGATGATTGTTTCTTTCTAAAATTACTTCACTGATTATTATCTTGTGAGTATTTGCTGCATGTATGTACACTGTATGTGTGCTACTGGAGTCACTGGAACTGGAATTACAAATAGTTGTGAGCTGCCATGTGAGTTCTGGGACAGAATTCAGGTCCTTAAAAGAGCAGCAAGTGTTTGTCGCTGCCAATTTAGCTCTCCAGTCCTAATTTTTTCTTTTTTGAGACAGGGTTTCGTGTAACCCTGCGGTCTATAGCTTACTACGTAGCAGAAATGACATTAACTTCAGATCCTCCTGTTTCCATCTCATGAAGACTGGGCATACAGACCTACCATACTCTTTCTTATGTGGTGCTAGGAATCAAACACTGGGCTGGGCAGGCAGTCTACAAACTATGTATCCAGCCATGGGAAAATGTCCTTAAATAAACAAAACGGCACCACCCAAAAGTTAACACGCGGCTTATGCAAAGATCAGCTTCACTGTGTATGGCAGAGAGTTCACCCACACATATTTTAACTGGATGAACAACTTCCAAAAAGATTACAAACATGTATCTCAGTTAAGAATCAAACGCCCAGGGCCGGAGAGATGGCTCAGTGGTTAAGCGCACAGGCTGTTCTCCCAGAGGACTGGAGTTCAATTCCCAGCACCCACATGGCAGCTCACAACTGTCTGTAACTCCAAGATCTGACACCCACAGGCAGGGTGTGCAGTCAAAACACCACTGAACATTTAAAAAAAGAAAGAAACACGTGCCTTCCTGGGAGCGTGTCTGGAGGTGAGAGGACACCTGTGCAAGCGAGTTTCTCCTTCAGGCATTACAATTAGGTCAGCGCATTTGGTAAGAACTTTTACTTGCTGAGCCATCTTGCTGGCTCCCCAATATATGATTTTATTGTGCAAAAGAAATCACTTGGCAAGGTTTTCCTTAATTTCATAAACTATTGCCCCATCCATTTTTAAAATAAACTTTTAAAGGTTAGCATAGAATACAAAATAATAGGTTACATTACGACATTTTCATATATATCATAATTACTAAAAAGGCAAAGTTGCATGTTCAAGTATGTCCCAGGAAAATGTTCCATGCTTGCCTGGCCTCACCTGGCTTACGGTTGTCTCCCATCTCAAAGCGCTCTCGCGGTGGCCGCAGAGGGCTGCGGCTCCAGTGGCCAACCTTTCCCTTATCACTGTAGTCCTCCCTCATGGTGCGGTGGTGTGCAGAGACTGTGCGCACAAAGAAAACAGAGAGGGTGCTGGGAGCTGCCTTCCCAACACGGTTCTACCCTGTGCACAACTGCCAGGTGCTACAAACCCACACAGCATTAAAAGCTTCAACATCACAGGCTAAAAACTCATTTGGAAAAAGCTCCAAGCTGGAGGTTACTGGCTTACCAGAGGACTTTCTAGAATGATCTCCACTAATCACTGAAGCCAAGGTGGGAAATAATTCTAGAAAGATGGTGGACTGAGAAATGCCAGGCGTCCCTCAGCATCAACTTGACCTGGGTTACACAATTAGTGTGGAACTCTGGAATCAGCTGAGGGTCTTCAAGTTCCAGGGGAGGGTTGGATAACAAACTGGTTAATTCTAGTCAATTTAGCTGTTAGCACACCAGAAGCTGCCCATCCTCGTATTAAGGGCAATCAGTTATTCTGGGTTCCAGAGGAGTTTGCAGGTGAGAAGGGCTTATCCCCAACCATCAGAGATCTGTGCTATCACTGCTGCTTGCAGCCCCAGAGGGATAAAGTAGCCAAGCTTATTGAGACTGCACCTCACTCTAGTTAGGGTGTCTTTTAGAGAATATAAGGGCTAGAGCACCTATACCCACTTCCGTTTCTTCCTTTCCTCTCAGAAGCTAGATAATTAAGGATGCGGACATTAAAGCAATTATACACAGGGGAAGTTAGAAAGTAATTACACATTCCCAGACAGGCCAACTTAGATTTGGCACAGGAGGATGTGCCAGGCCAACACAGCCCCAACACTCACAGAGTCACAGCAAGCTCTGAGGAAGGGTCTGATCTCAGAATCATGACAAACATTCAAGTTAAAAAATAAACAAGACCTAACAGGGTGGCAAACGCCTTTATAATCCCAGCACAAGGAGGCAGAGGCAGTGGTGGCTGAGGCAGAGGCGGAGGCAGAGATATCTCTGAGTTGGAAGCAAGCTTGTTGTACATAGTGAGTTCCAGGACAGCAAGGGTTACACAAAGAGAACACGTCTAAGAAAAAAACAACCAACCACAAAGCTGGATAGTTTTATGTCAATTTGACACAAGCTAAAGCCATCCAAAAGGAGAGAATCTCAATTAAGAACATGATTCCAGCCGGGTGGTGGTGGTCTACACCTTTAATCCCAGCACTTGGGAGGCAGTGGCAGGCAGGCAGATCTCAGTGAGTTAGAGGCCAGCCTGGTCTACAGAGCTAGTTCCAGGTCAGAGTCTAAAAGTTACACAGAGGATTATGCAAACTGTTATATTAAACCAACCTATGTATTTTAAAAATGTTTTAACTTCACAATGGAAATCAATAAATATGTTGTGTTGGAGAAGAGGTTATGCTTTTATTTCCACAGAAAATGCAAGACTGTAGATTCGATTAACTCAAGGTTGATAATAGTGATCAGATTTGACGGGGAAGATCACCTGAAAATTCTAGCTACAGACATAAAAAAAAATAAACCTCAAAAAATTACAAGATAGGCATAAAATATCATCTTTGGCTGGCTTGTGTTCAATGCAAAGTTCACACTTGTGTTAATACAGATACACATGTTACCTTTGAAAGTTTGTGTTTTAAGAGCAAGAGGAACAGACACTAATGAAAACAGGTGACCCAGGTGATCCAGCCCCTCAGGGTGCCTCTGTCAGTTTCCTAAGAGTTCTGCACCCAGAACAGCTTCAATGCTGCTTGCTGAGATAGACGGTCCAGCCTCACAGACTACTCCAGCTAGGACTTCAGATAAGCCTTGGATTAGCCCGTCACACCAAAACTGAACAAGGCTAGCTTCTTCAGGCCTTGGCCATTATCTTAATCTTCTCAAGGTTCCCGAAAGATGTCATCGCCCTAGCTTAGGAGAGGGGTTGGCCACAAGTTGAAACCAGTCATGATCAGAGGAAAAGCTAAACAAAGGAGATTAGATTCATGGAACTCTTTCTGAAGGGAAAAGGAAGATATAGCATATATAGTATAGATGGAATAAAAGGGTAGACTTTTTAATTTACTTTTGAACAACCACTAGTCTCAAATATTTTATATTGCTATGGAATTTTATTGACACAAATTAAAATTATTTTTCTTACTCTTGTTTAAGGTATTGTTCCTATACGGCTCATTTAACAATGCAATGTAAATTTCAAGTTCTTGAAAGTGATTACTACAAACTATTTAGGATAATAAAGAAATGCAAGCTGGCAGTTAGTCACTATAACAATCAACTTTGTTGTCAAGTGAAGTAAGTTTTCAAGGTCAAACAGATATTTTAGACAGACAGGTGGTCTTAAAACACCTCACAGATCTACAGAATGGGGTATATTAATAATAAGGCTTTGCAAGGCAGTGAGACGTCTATTCCTGGCAGCACCATTTTACTTCAAAACAGGATGATGGGCATGGAAGAACTTCCATATGGAGTTCACTTTCTTTGTGAAAAAGTTAGCCACCAGGCAAGAAACTGACCGTTGCCTTGACTGCTGACAGTGTGCTGTCTAAATCAGACAAACAGGACACAAAAGAAGACAAGGTAGGACAGTCCTTGAAAATTCCTGCTTCACAGAAAAGTTTGTCAGATATTTTAGGCCTGTAGGCTGAAGACAGATGTTCCAGCATTGCAGAAGAATCTTGGGTGACTGTCCAGGCAGTCAGAGGACTCCGTCATTTTTTTTTTGTTTTGGAAGTTGCTTCCTCTGCACTTCCTGTTTACATTGGCAATATCATATCCTTCTCAAGTCTTTGATGGAGTTGAAGAGAGGTAGTTACAGTTTTCATTAGTTATGATAGAAGGTTAATTAGGTACAAAACTTTAGACTCACCAAGACTACATATGTTCTCTGAACATAATGGAATATGTTCTCTGAATTTGCCAAATGCAAATGGACTGTATGCTGTAAATTTATTTCTTACCTGAGAATTGTTCTTTTTTTTTTTTTTAAAAATATTTATTTGTTTATTATGTATACAATATTCTGTCTGTGTGTGTGCCTGAAGGCCAGAAGAGGGCGCCAGATCTCTTTACAGATGGTTGTGAGCCACCATGTGGTTGCTGGGAATTGAACTCAGGACCTTTGGAAGAGCAGGCAAAGCTCTTAACCACTGAGCCATCTCTCCAGCCCCTGAGAATTGTTCTTATTGGATAGTTTTATTACGTTAGAGTTAAAAGCCCTTTCTTTTTGAGTTAGACAAAAAGGGGGAAATGTTGCAAGATATTGGATTACACTGTGTAAAGTCACTGTGACTGGTTTAATAAAAAGCTAAATGGCCAATAGCTAGGCAGGAGGTATAGCAGGAACTTCTGAAGAGAGACCTCTGGGAAGAAGAAAGGTGGAGTATGACAGCCAGAGAGGGAGAAAGGCTGTAAAAGCCATGTGTCATGTGGTAACACGCAGATGAGTAGAAATGGGTTAATTTAAGTTATATGAGCTTTTATAATTAAAAGTAAGTCTCCATGAAGCTTTTTTGGGAGCTGGTAATACAGACAAAGGTTCACTACAGGTGGTGCCATGGAAAGTCAGCCACAAAGCAGCATTCCTCCATGGCGTTTGCATCAGCTCCCCAGCCAGGTTCCTGGCCTGTCTGAGTAACTGCCTGACTTCCTCTGACGATGAACTGTGATGTGGAAGTGTAACCCAAATAAACTCTTTCCTCCACAAGCTGCTTAGGTCATGGTGTTTCACCACAGCAATATTAACCCTAACCAAGACACCTAACAAACAAACAAACAAACAAAAGCAAACAACTTTTAGCACTTGAAAGGCAGAGGCAGATGGATCTCTGTGACTTGGAGGCTAGCCTGGTCTATGTAGTGAATTCAGGGACAACTAAGGCTTTGAAGAGACCCTGCCTCACAAAACAAAACAAAACAAAAAACCCACACCCACAAGACATTCAAAGAAACAGCAAGGTTTGTCTCAAAGGAAAAACATTAACCACACCAACGTAAGTGAGATGGCAGATGCCAACAAAGAGAAGTCTGAAGATGACCTATAGGAATGACCTCAAAAAAAAAAAAAAAAAAAAAACGGGAAAGAGATGTCACCAGGCTGCACCTGACCTTAAAGAAATTTTGTGGCTGGTGTCCACATAGTGGCACCATGGCCCATATGTTTGAGCTCTCTGGCAAGGAACTTACCCACTGCATGGCCTGGGATAAGAAGGCCGATGGAGGTTAAGTCCAAGGCACACGCTACCAGATGACTGCCCAGGCATGGCTCAGAAGTATGAAGGAGTTGTGCTGCCCTACCTATCATGATCTGGACCATCAAGGTAAGAAGACAAAGCAAGACTGAGGGTACTGATCTAGGTCTCTACTAGTAGTATAACAGGACTCCTTACATCACTGTTTACAATGAAAATGGCTTAATGGAAATAAACAAAAACCAAGACTTTAAGACAACTATTTTAAAGATATTCCAAGAACTAAAGATGTGGCAAAAACCAAGGACATGGTGCTATGAACATGAAAACACCAACAAACAAATAGGAAACCCAGGTGGGTGTACAGGTGATTCCCATAATCCCAGCCCATGGTAGCCTGGCGAAGAATGACTGTTGAGAGTCCAGTGTCATAACAGGATACCCAGTGAGTGCTAGGCCATCTGGACTAATCTGAGACACTGGCTCAAAATGAATGAATAGATAAATCGATTAAAAAAAAGGCCCTCTAAATAAAAGATTCCCAGTGAAAATATTTGGCCCACTATAGGGATCCAATAGCAAGTCTGGGTAGGCAGAAAACAGTCAGTGAATTGAAAGATATAGCAACGGAAACTATGAAACCTAAGAAACAGGAAAGGAAAACCATTAAAGAAAAATACCAAGACCAGAGAGGCCCTGAGATTACCGAGTCCAGTAAGGATTAGAGAGGAACAGAGGACACCTAAGAAGGATCTGCTGAAGCACACATTGTCAGAAGACACGAGCATCAGCATTCACTCTGCTCCACAGACTCCAAGCAGGATGAATTCAGAACCGCACTGCATTTACTGTGTATAATAAAACTGTTTTCTGGAGTAAGGTAGCCACTGTTTATAGCTCTGTTTGTTAGGCAATGCACTTTTAAAGGTGCTAGTTTAAACATATGAAGATGCATTTTTGTGGCAGGAACAACTGGAAAGGTTTCAGAGAGAGATAAAAGCAACAGAATTTGTTAGTAAAGTGAAACTGGTATCAATTCAAATTTGTCATAACTTTAGAATATTGTATGTGACCTCATGGTAACCACACAAACTAACAAATAAAAACCAGATATAGACTATATACAAAACAAAATGAGAAATGAACTAAAATATTTGGTTTAAAAGTAGATAAAGGGAACTGGAGAGTTGGCTCAGTGGGTAAGAGCACTTATTCTTGCAAACGACCCAGGTTCAAGTCCCAGGACCCACATGGAGGCTCTCACTCACCTCCTTAGGCACCACACAAACATGTGGTGCACAGACGGACATGCAGACAGAACACTCATACACATAAAATAAAAATAAAACAGAGAGTAATAGATTAATGATACAAATATGATAATAAAGCAAAAATGAGGGTTAAAAATGTAATCAGGTATGAAAAATATAAACAGCAAACGACAAACACAAGCCTCCTTCCAGCTCTCCTTCAGAAGGAAAGTTTGACACAAACTTGAGTTCTAGCTCCGATGCAGAGACTCACAGCAATCTCTAACTCCAGGGCCAGGGGATCTGATGCCCTCTTCAGATCTCTAAGCACACCAGGCAAGCACGTTACACTGACATACATACAAGCAAAGCACTCATAAGCACAGAATAAAAATAAATAAGCCTTCTTTAAAAGGGTAAAATGGACAATAAACATATATTGCCATGAAACTTAAAATGGGAAAAGGAAGGCTTAGTAAAGCAAGCACAGGAGCCAAGAACTGCTTCTCTGCCTCCCTTCAAGGGTCCTTCCCAGGGCCCAGTCAAGGCTGTCAATCACAAGCACTCTCTATGGCAGCAGTCAACCCCTCAGAGTAGTCCAAGAGGATCCACAGAGAAAGAGGGCAGTCCCTCCCACCTACCTTCCCTACGCGCTTCTCTCTCTTTGCGCCGCTCTTCTGCCCTCCGCTCCCGCTCCTTCTGTTCCCGCTGTTCCTTCTGCTGCTCCCTCATCTTGCGCTCCCGCTCCCTCTTCCTTTCTAACTGCTCCAGGCGGTCCCTGGAAAAAGCACACCAGGTCATCATGCTCCTAGCCCACAGGAAGTTTCTCTCTTAGGCCAGGTTGATTCTGCTGAACTTATGTAGCGTATCTGCACACTGTAAACCCACACATGGCTACTTAGGTGTCAAAACCACCTATGTGATATGTGCACATCATCAAGTAGTTAGTTCCTGGTGAGCCACAGGAGGAGGCTATCACCTGTCAGACCCCAAACACATCAGTCCTATTGCCTCGGTTGGCAGCTCTAGGAAAACACAGCACCCAGAGAACCCTGGTTAGATCCTGTAGATCAAGAGTACAAAAACAAGAGGTAGAGAGGCCTCTGGGATGGGGGAAAGGCAGCCATGGCCTAAAGACCTGAGTGTTGACAAATTCCTTCACTAAAGTCTGGGCAGATGAACCTTGGGCCACTTCCTGCCCCAGCTTGAGACAGCGAGGGCTTCAACAAGATGGAGACAGCGAAGGAACTAGTTGCTTGAAAACAAGGCAGCTATCACCAGGACAGCAGAAAACTTACTAGGTACTGAAACACGTCCAAGTGGCTAAATCCACCATTTTTCATATTCCTATGAAAAAAGGATCTGCATTTCTGGAGTTTTATGTTTTAATTTCTTCTTTGATTTTAAACAGGTACACTTGATGTTATTTAAACTCATGGTCTGCCTGTTAGGGTTTCTCTAGGTCTCCTGGCCTGCCTTAAACTTTCAGCAATTTTTCTGCCTAAACCCCAAGAGCTGTGTTTGCAAGGATACACTTCGAGGCCTGGCTAGTCTTGCTATTTCTTGGGAAAGTAGGAGGTTGAGAGAGGGCCTCACAATGTAGCTCAGGCTGGTCTCAAATCACAAAGATCCACAAGCATGAGTGACATATGCACAAACTCTGCTGTTGACCTTACATTCACCAATTCCAGTCTGAAGCTCATCCTGAGGGTCTTCCTTACTACTTCCGTAGGCTTGCTAGCTATGAAGTCCACCAGGCCCAGTTACCATGGAACGTCTTTCCTTTCCTTTCACTTTTGTAGAAAAGTTGTGCCAGACATAGACTTCCCAGCTGAGATTTTTGTTAAATGGTGTAGGGCTAACATTCTGACAGGAAGCGCAGATCCCTCTGGCAACTCTTGTGTTCACCCTGCTCGGGGCTTACCGAGTTATTTGGGTCTGGATATCTGGGTTTGAGAGCAAACAGAGGAAGTGCTCAACCACTATTCAGGAACCCATCATTCTGCCTTTCCCTCTTCCTCGGACTCTTGTTACAAAAAGATGGTACCACAGATGCTGTTCCACACACAGGGCACTGAGACTCCTCTCTCTTCAAAGAAGATTAACTCCTACTACTCTATTTTTTTTAATCTTTAAAAAATTTTTATTTAACTTTATTTTATATGTACTAACATCAGATCCCCTGGACCTGGAGTTACCTCAGACAGTTGTGAGCTGCCATTTGGGTGCTGAGAATTGAACCCAGGTCCTCTAGAAGAGCAGTCAGAGCACTCAACTGCTGGGCCATCTCGCCAGCCCCTCCTACTGCTCTATTAAATACAGTCTGCATGTTTTAGCAAAGTTCCAGAATTCTCCAAGGCAAGATCACCTCTGCAGTCCATGTGATTTTCTTTAAATGAATTTTATGTGCATGAATTTTTTATACACATGTATGTGTGCCATGTGCATGTGTATGCAGCCTGTGGAGATCAGAGAGGGTATCAAATCCTCTTGAATTGTAGTTATAGGCAGCTGTGAGCCACCGTGTGTGCTGGGAAATGAACCCTGGTCCTTAACTGCTGGACAATCTGTCCAACCCTCTCACCCCCTTCATGTTTTGAAATAGGGTCTCAGAGGCTGGAGAGAGAGTTCAGTGGTTAAGAACACTGGCTGCTTTTCCAGAGGTCCTGAGTTCAACTCTCAGCAACCACATTGGCTCACAACCATCTCCAGTGGGGGTCTGATGCCCTCTTCTGACATAAAGTTGTATATGCAGATAGAATACCCATATACATAATATAAATACATCTAAAAAAGGAAAAAGAAACGAAACAGGATAGAATGGATTCCAGACTGATGTCAAACTCTGAACTTAGGACCTTCCGATAGGTCGGTTTTTACTGCTCTCACCCCCAGTTCTCCGATTATCTCAATGGGTTTCTAAAGCACAATTATGGTGGCTCTTCTCAATTATAACCAGCTTTAAAGCTGGCTTGGAGACAAGGCAGGTAGACTTTGCTTAGTCTTATCCAGAAATATGTCCACGTTTTCTCCTATTTTCTTCTGCTTTACCTTACAAAAAACTACACAGATGTTCAAACTTCATCTACCAAGCTCTACTTCTATCCCAAGCCCCCACCGCTGGACAAGGCATCCTCAGTCTCTAGAAAATGAACAGTGGGTATAGGCTGTGAGTTTATATCCAAACTACTGACCTCAGACTGACCGCTGAGCGTACCAAGTGCTTCACTGAGAACCAGCAATTTTTGTTCTTACCTATGCTGTGTGTTTAGTGCTACCTGCTGGGACAGTCAGTATCTCTTTAGGCCTTACTGTTAATAGGTCAGCTCCCAAACTTTCCCTGAACTCAGCCTACCCTAATCCAGAGGATATACATGGAGCTAAACAGATACTGTTCTCAGGGTGTCCTTAGCCTGGTGTCCTAGTTCCTAGACTGTCAGGTCCTTGGGGAGCTCCTTTCTTATTTCTTAGTCCCTTTATGTTGGGAAGAACCAGGCTGTTTCCACTGTGATGCAGACAAGCATAGCATCCACTCTAAACAATCTCCTTAGCTGCCCTAGGCTGCTCCTGCTTATTGAACAAATGATAAACCACATAACGGTTAGCTATGAATGTTGACTTTTCACAGTGGAGAATCTTCTGAGAAAGACTCAGTGAAGGATTGTCTAGATTAGGGTAGGCTGTAGGTACATCTTTAGAGGATTATAATGAATTTTTTTGGTTTCTCAAGACAGGGTTCTCTACGTAGCCATGGCCTACAGAACTTGCTCTGTAGACCAGGCTGGCCTAGAATTCGTAGAGATCTGCCTCCCTCCACATCCTGAGTGCTGGGATGAAAGGCGTGAATCGCCATCATCCAGATTTATAATGACTATGCCAGCCAAGGTAAGAAGACACACCTCCCCTAGGGAGAGTGGAGAAAGTAGGGTTAGAGAGATGGCTCACTGGTTAAGAATGCTTGCTGCTCTTGTAGAAGATCTGATACCTCTCATCTCTCAGGGAATCTGCACTCACATACACAAACATACCTACACACATATACACATAATTAAACAAACAACAAACAAAGGAAAAAGCTTTAAAAAGACAATCTTTAAGAGTGAAGAAAGCAGCCGGGCGGTGGTGGCGCACACCTTCAAACCCAGCACTCGGGAGGCAGGGGCAGGTGAATCCCTGTGAGTTCGAGGCCAGCCTGGTCTACAAGAGCTAGTTCCAGGACAGCTAGGGCTGTTACACAAGGAAACCCTGTCTCCAAAAACAAAAACGTGGAGAAAGTAAGTTGAGCACTGCTGTGCTGGGATGAGTTCACCGCCCTCTGCTCTTGGCTGTGGATGCAGTACTATGTCCAGTTGCTTCAGCTTCCAGCTGACTGCCCTGCAATGATGAACTGTAACCTGAAACTGTGGAACAATTAAGTCCCTTCTCCCTTAGAAAAGTCTCTCAGTCACCACAGACACTGTATTAAAGGTCCATAAGGAGCAGGCCTCACCTTTCTCTCCTGGAATGTTCTCTTGCCATTTCCCTCCTCTTCTGTCTTTCCCATTCCCTGCGAGCTTTATCCTGTTCTTCTCGATGGCGTTTCCGACGTTCATGTTCTCGTTCTTTCTCTTTCACTCTGGCGTGCTTTCCTAATGAGATATGAGCATCATGCAAAGAAGCTCAATTATGCCAGGCAGGGGTGCAGCCTTTAATCCCAGCACTCAGGAGGCAGAGGCAGGCGGATCTCTGAGTTCAAGGCCAGCCTAGTCTACAAAAACAAGTTCCAGGACAGCCAGGGCTACACAGAAAAACCCTGTCTCAAAAAAACAAAAAAAGAATGGAACTAGAGATGACGCCTGCTATTCTTCGCGAGGACCTATGACTGATTGATTCCATGTCAGGAAGCTCACGACGACCTGTAACTTCAGCTCCAAGGGACCCAATGTCCTCTTCTGACCTGCATATATACGGCATACACAGGTGCTTGCATAAGCTTATGTGCACCACAAACATACAGGTGTCCTTGGAAGGCCAAGCATATTGCATCCCTGGAAGTGGAGTTATAGGTGGTCGTAGGCTGCCCAGTGGGGTACTGGGAACCAAATCCAGATCCTCTGCAAAAGAAGGAAGTGCTCTTAACACTGAGCTATCTTTCTCTCCAGCCTTGATTTTCACCTTTCTTAGTGTTCTACCATGACATTTCATAACTTAAAAAAATCATTATTCATATACAACACATAGCAAAGCTGTTTCTTTTAGTAGATTCTATAGTACTGCTGAGAACCCCTTGGAAATGGCTGTAACCCCGGAATCTAAGAGGCTGAAGGAGAAGAAGCCTTGAGTGCTGGAAGGCAGCCCCCAAACAAACAAAAGCTCTTGGTATTGTCCTCTCAAGTCAAAGCTGTTAGTTGGACTTGACCAATACCTATTATTATTATTATTATTTTTTGGTGTTTTTCTTTCTGTACTTATTAAATGAGAGCAATTCTATACAATAGACAAATGACTAAAAAAATAGTAAAAGGGGAAAGAGTAAAACATACACATACCAACAGAAAAAGGAAAGAGTTAGTCAGCATTGAGTCTAGACTTCTGGCTAACACTCCATTCATCCTCACTGCAGACACACTCTGAAGAAGATGCACCGTGACAGAGGGAACGGAGCTGTGACTACCACATGAAGAAAGCACAGACTCCTACCTCCCTCGGCTGAATGGCTACGATGTCTACGCTTCTCTTTTCTCTTCTCGTCTTTTCTGTGATGGGCTTTTTCTTTCCGAGACATTTGCTGGGGTGGTTTAATGGCCAGAGAATCATCTTCCTCTCCTCTGAAACAGATGAGAGACACACCATGGTGGCAAGTGCAGAGAACCAGTGTACCCAAGGAGAAGCAGTGTTCCCGATAGGATAACGTTAAACTCCAGCCGTCATTTAAGAAAAGCTAAAATTGAAGCTATTTTAAGATTCAGATGAAAAATATGAGAACCTGAGGTTGTCTGCAGAACAAAGATGCCTCTCTTTAAGGAGGTGTATGCTCACTTGTGCTTTTTCTTTTTTCTTTTTTTGTTATTTATTTATTTATTTATTTTGTATACTGTGTTCTGCCTGTACATCTGCCTGCAGGCCAGAAAGAAGGGGACACCAGATCTCATTACAGATGGTTGTGAGCCACCATGTGGTTGCTGGGAATTGAACTCAGGACCTCCAGAAGAGCAGGCAATGCTCTTAACCACTGAGCCATCTCTCCAGCTCCGCTTGTGCTTTTTCTTGATTGTGGTAATGGTTTTATGGCCAAGCAAAAATGTGTCAACTCACACATTATATGCAATTCATACAGTCATTTATACTTGAGTAAAACTGCTGAGGTCCTGCCATCCTAAAACTGCTGAGGTCCTGCAGTCCCACCACCCATAACCAAGTCAATGTTTATCCAACAGTGCCTTTAATTTTGTAACTCCAGGATCCTGGAAAATTTTACACTCTGAGCTTCTCAAAAGAGCCAGGTTATTTTAACTTTTGATCATGCATGTTGGCTTGATACTAGCCCCTCTGAATTCCACTTTGGATTACTTACGATAAACATTTAAATGTATTATCTAAATCGTTGACTGAAGAATACATGCTCATTTTGTGTTCATAATGCCACACAAAAGCAACATCACATGTGAGGTCAACTTCAAGTTAAAATACAAACTTTACAGAGACAAGCATAGTGGTGCACACCTTTTAATCCTAGCATTTGAGAGGCAGAGGTTGATGGATTTCTGAGTTCAAGGATCTATATAGTGAGCTCCAGGACAGCCAAGACTATGCAGAGATACCTGTCTCAAGTAAACACAAAAACCAAATATACAAAAATTCAAATTTTTATATTCATTTTTGAGTATGAATGTTTTCCTGCAAATATGTGTGTGCACTACATGTACCCATGGAAGTCAGAAGGGGGCATCAGATCTTTTAAAACCTGACTTTCAGATAGTTGTTAGCCACCATGACCATATTGTGCTGAGAACCAAACCTGGGTCCACTGTAAGAGCAACAAGTGCTCTTAACCACTAAGCCGTCTCTCTAGTCCCCAAACTTTTCCAAAGTGATACTGAAACAGGCAGGCTAGGGGGCTCAGTGGTTAATGGCATTTGCTGTTCTTGAACAAGACCCAAGTTTAGTCTCACAACAACCTGTTACTCCAGCTTTAAGGAATGGCATTTTATAGTTCTGCACGGACATATTCAGGGATAATCTGGGGCCTGTGTGGCCCATGGGCTGTAGGTTAGGTTAAACATGCCTACTACCTTACATGTTCTCACCTGTCTTCCATAGAATCCTCTCTTCTGTATGGTGAGTTCCTGATAGTGATTTCCATTCGGTGATCCCTCAGCTCCCCCTCCTCAAGGGAATCCCTTTTGGAATCCCGGTCATCAGACTAAGAAGCAGAGAAAAATGAATCATTAAGTCATTTTCCTTATAGATAACCTTCCTAACCTTTGAAAAATATCTTGTTATGTATCTCAGGCTGGCTTTGAACTCGAAACCTTTTACCTCAGCTCCAAAATGCTGAGGTTACCTTACTACTAAACATGTCTTTTTTTTTTTTTTTTTTTGAGACAGGGTCTCACTATATAGCACTGACCTCCTGAGGTCCTGAGTGTCGGGATTAAAACTGAAGCTTGCTGAGTAACTTTAAATATACACTTTGCATGGCGACATTACAAAACACAAGGTAACTTTTGTTCAAATTTTATGTAATTAACATCACATTTTATTTTTGTAACTCAAAACCAGAGAACAGAAAGTTAAAAACACTATATATAAGGGACATGAGACTGTGCCAAGAATGTTACTTTTTTTTTTACGAGCCAAAATTAAGATCTAAGTTGGACTTAACACATCAAATACATCATACAAGATTCATATATACATTTCGAAATGATCTCTCTCTAATTTTATCATAAGAAGTACTTATGTCCAATCGCCCCAAACTACGTCATCATAGTTCTGACTATGATATCTGACTATGTTATCACACAGCCACGGAAGCTACAAAATAATTCATTCTGTTTGCAAGGCAAGATCCCACTATATTAAAAAATACTTGGCAATGGTGTTATGAATATACTAATTATGAGATGAGGAAAATTAGTCTGCTTGTAATAAAGATTCTAGGTTCAGAACATTTTATTTTTTAAGGAGAGATCCTCATTTAGATACAGCTTCAGGGGCTGGAGAGATGGCTCAGTGAATAAAAGCACTGGCTGCTGCTTCCAGAGGACACAGGTTCAATTCCCAGCACCCACCTGCTTGTCACTCCAGTTCCAGGGCACCTGACACCCTCACACAGACAGACATGCAGGCAAAACACCAATGCACATAAAATTATGAAAACAAAAGAACAAAAAACCCAAAGAACTAGATACAGCTTCAGCGTGTTATCAATCTGGCTTGAGTGTCAACTGTGTATACAAATGTTTTTGTTAATTTTAGAATAGATTTTGGGCTCACCTGTGACATTTGGAAGTACAAAAGAACTTCACCGAAGAAGCGTTGTTCTAATGGAAAAATGAGGGCAAAGAAATTAAATCTCCTTTAAGAAAACCACTTACTTAAAAAACATAGCTTACATTTTTTAAGCGTTTTATCTCTGCTTTCTCCTCTTGTTCTTTCCTTCGTTTCTTTTCCTGGAGAATTTCATCTAATGTTTTCACTTTCCAAGAGTCCTTTTCATCACCCATTTGAGTTAAAACGCTGCAAAAAGAAAGATAATTCAAGCAACCTCGGGGCACAGAAATCTATGCTCTGTTGCTGTCTATTCTGAACACTTAGGGCCAATCATTAATGTTTCAGAATAAGTCCCGGAAGTTCAGGTAGGCAGGAAGGATTCTGCCTTCTTTTTTTTCTTTCTGTCACTCCTTTAAGGTTTTGGGCAACTCAGTTTTTACCTCGGTTCACTTTTCCGTAAAACGCAATCATCACCATCCACGAAATGGTACCGTTCCAGGATGAAAGACCATCCCGGTCAGAGCTCTTATCTCAGTGCCTTAGATGTCAAAGGGCTGTGTGAGAACGCTCCAGGACGCGGGGGGCCTGGGTGATGGGTAAGATCAAGGGGTCCCGCAAACATGAGGCGGGGGCTGGCTCCGGAGCGGCCAGGGCCCGCCGCCTCCGCGGCCCGTAGCTCCGCGGAGCGAGGCCGAACGCGGCAGCACTGTGTCGCTAGCCCGATTCTTCGGGAGCACCGTTAACCCACGTCTGACCTCCCGCCGCCACTCACCCCTGCGCCGCCGTCGCCGCCGCCGATCCCGGAGTCTGAGAAGAAACTGCGCCCGGCGCGCGTCAGGAACGTTGTCACTTCCTCCTTGGGCGCCCGCTGATGACGTGACGGAGGCGGTCGGAAGTGACGCACACGGAGACGCTCAGGGTCAGCGAGCGTCTGGCACCGCCCTGGGGTGTCTCTAGCAGAGGGTGTGACTCGGGACGACCCGCCCAGGCCTTGTTTAGCTGTGTGGCTGCGGAGAAACTGAGCCAAGCCTCCCTCACCGCCACGACGGCCTTGATCTTCCACAACCAGGCGTTTGTTTCTCTCAAACTTACACGAGGCCTTTGGTTTGGGCCAAGCCGTGCTAGGTCACTAAAAGTGGAGTCCCGTTAGAGGGTCAAACCATCAAATGGAAAAGTCTTCCCGTTCTACCCAGGACTCAGGAAGCCGAATTCCCAGGGCTAGTTACATGATGAGGAAGCCCCGCGTTCAAGAACACAACATTGAAACGAATCCAGTTTCTTCAGCCAACCTCTTCTGTGTGGGCCTACTGAAGTGACTGGGTGTTTGTTATTTTCTCTGAGACCGGGTTCAGTATGTAGACCTGGCCTCCAGCTCAGAGAGAGCCTCTTGTGTGTACCACCATCTTCTTTGTTTTTGTTTTCTGTTCATTCTAATTGCAGAATTACAAAGTTAAGATCTCCGAAATTATAATTTTATCTTGGTACGCTGAAGCAAGGCGGGTAGAGCTTGACAGATTTTAAAGCTGATACTATGGCAGTATTTCTCAGTGTGTTTAAACGAACTGGAGATCTTGAAGGAACCCTACGATTCCACAAAAAGCTTATCAGAGCTTATGAAACAGAGCAGAAATGAAAATTGCTTGTGCATGCCTTTGTCAGGCTATCTGTGGGTTTTTTGGGAAAAATAGCCAAGTATGATGGTGGTGGTGCTCACCTTTCCTTCCAGCACTCTGGAAGCAAGCAGGCAGAGAAACCTTGTCTTGAACCTGCCCCCCTCCACTGCAAAAGACAAAAACAAAACAAAATCTTACACAAAACAATTACATATTTCATATTTATTTTCTTTCACAAGAAAATTGGCGGCTTGGAAAGAAATGAGATGGGGAGGCTTTCACAATACCCATTTATTACATGACTCACTGAATTACTTCACAGAATTCTAGGCATTAATCTAATCACTGAAATACTGAAATAGGCAAAATATAAAACATTATACATTTTATGATGCATCTTAGTTCTCTAGTATTGTTTGGTGCAAAACAAATATGACTTGGCTTTGTTGTAGACAATTACCAATATACTATCAAGGTTTTCTTTTTTTTTTTTTTTAAAGGGGGTGGTGGTGGTTTTGAGACAGGGTTTCTCTGTAGCTTTGGTGCCTGTCCTTGACTAGCTCTTGCAGACCAGGCTGGTCTCGAACTAAAAGAGATTCACCTGCCTCTGCTTCCCGAGTACTGGGATTAAAGTCACCACCACCCGGCTTGCTGCTACTTCTTTTTTTTTTTTTTGATGTGGAACTTACAACCTTAAACTGTGGAGTTTTCCAAAGTGCCAATACTGCTGGAACAAATACAAATTCACAGTTATCTCCAAGTTTAAACAATAGAAATTAATTTAATGCAGTTTGAGTCCCAGAAATGGAAACTAAAGACAATGGAAACAAACAAAAAAACCACACACACACTTGTCAACTGGATTGGTTTCAAACTCAACTTGGACATGTGAGCAAGAGTCTAACAGTCACCTAACTCAGAATCAGAGCCCCCAAGGAAACTAACAATGAAAACATTCTTAGGAAACACCAAAGTTAAAAGCTACTACACTCTGAATTGTGGTTGGAACTGTCTGTCCACATTTAGCATGATGTTAAGTTTCTAGTTCATGGGGCGAGCCAAGACATTTATAAACTAAGAAAACAGTTGGGGGGGGGTATAGCTCAGAGAAGAGCCACAGCCTAGCATTCCCGAAGCCCTAAGCTCTAGCCTTAGCACGAGAGAGGGGGGGGGGGGGAATGAAGAGATAAAAAGGCCTCCCCATAGGTAGGCCATATATTTCTTTGTTGAGGGGCAAAAAAATAGAAGAGAACTGAAAACGGCTGGTGACACCTGCTTGTAATCTCAGGACGAAGAAGACTGAAGGAGCTGGGCAGTAGTAGCAGCACACAGCTTTAATCCCAGCACGCCTGAGGCAGAGGCAGGCGGATCTCTGTGAGTTTGAGGCCAGCCTGATCTACAGACTGAGTTCCAGGACAGGCTCCAAAGCTACAGAGAGGGAGGAGGAAGACTGAAGAAGGCTGCAGATCTCAAGGACTCAAGGGAAAGAGAACAGGCATGGTTTTCCACCGTTAGTATCATCTTTGTTTACTCTTTTCCAGTGTTAGGAAATAAAATGCTTGCAGGAGACATCACGTGGACAGATGTGAAGTGACCACGGAGGAGCTGGGTCACAGCCACGTGTTTTGTAGTGGTCTAAAGGCAGCAAGCAGTTTACGTGACTGATTCCCTTGTGCGTGTTTATTCTCTTTCATCTCCTCTGATTCATCGTTTTTATTTTTCTCAAATTAGAAACATATTTTGGATTGCACAAGAGTACTCTCAACTTTCCAGGCAGACAGATTATAATGCTGGTATGTAAGAAATTACAAAGATCAGAAAAAAAATTTAAGGTTTTTTTTTTTGAAACAGGATCCTAATATGTAGCCTAAGTTGGTCTTGGAATAACTCTATAGCCTAATGCCTCCACAGGACTATGATCACAGGTAAGTGCTACCATGCCCAACTTTAGACAAAAACCATCTATTGTGGTGGACGTTTTGGGGTCTCATCTCCCTCTATCCCATGTGTGCTGGTCTCACAATAAATGACACTAATGTATTACTAAGCTACACCCCAAAGTCATGGGAGTCTTTTTTAATGTACTCATTTTAAAATCATGTGTGTGTGCATACGTGTATATGTGTGTGTGTGTGTGAGTGCAGATGCCTACAGAAGCTAGAGGAATCAGAATCCCTAGAGCTGGAGTTACAGGCAGTTGTTAGGCACCCTACACAAGTTCTGGAAAGTGAGCATGGGTCCTTAGCAAGAGCACTACTTGTTCTTCCCCACCAAGTCTTCTCTACAGCCCCTAGAAGCGTTCTGAAATTAGAAATCTATGTATCTCTTAACCATGTGTGTAGTGAGGAAGCAGATGGCTGGCTCAGAATGTCCATCCGGTGTTCTGTTACAACAGACCAGACAAAGACATGGATTTAGGAAAAATTAATCCAAGATATTTCAACATGTACATCAGCAACAATTCTTGAAAAACACAGTATGATATAAAAGTACTGACAATGTTAATAAAAAAATATTGTGATGGTATGGTCACAATGGCCAGGAGTCCTGGAAATGCTGGAAGAGGTGGCTGTGTGGCAAGGATGTGCATGGAATGTAAAGCCGGACAGGCCGTGGTGCTGCCTCTAGCACAGACTCCATGGTCTTCCCGCCTGTGATGAGGACAGGCCGTGATGCTGGCTCTTAACACAGATGCCATGGTCTTCCTGTCTCAAAAGCAGCTTTTTAAGTTGTTTTAAGAAAATCTTTGTTTTTGTTTCTAGTCCACAAACTTAGAATCAAAACAGGCGGAAAGGTTGGTGAAGTGGAGGAGTAGACAGAACAAGTTACGATGGGCCATTTCCTAATTCCACATGGGAATTCCAAGTGCTACTCAGAAGCCAGGCATTTGGGGCTCTGATCTGTAAGAAGGCCAGGGGATCTTCCAACCACTGCCCAAACACGTGTCCTGTGTGTGTCAGCAGCTCCACAGCCAGATTCTTGAGGAGAGAGGCCTAATGTACAGATTAACCCAATATCCATCATCTGCCCTCCACTGGAAGTAGAAACCTGGGGAAAGTCAAATGAGAGAACCCTTTATAGTGGAGGTGACCTCAGCACAGGGAAGATACACCTAGCCTGTGTCCAGAACACAAGCCCGCTTCTCTGAAAAGGTGGATTATAGATTAAAAGGCCTCATTTTGATCCATCATCACAGCAGACTTTTTCAAGTACATAAAACTTAAGACATAATTATTGCTCTTTTTCAAATCAATCTGTCTCTTTGAGGGGCTATTTTCCTATTTTCCAGGCAAGGAGCCAACTTGGAAATCAATGAGCCAGCATGGGCCCTCAAGATGGACAGCAGGGAAAGTGAGACTTGGAACCCAAAGTGCCAGTGCTGAAGCTCGTGAGTCTCGGAGAAGAGTCTTAAAGACTGGCTGGCCATGGACTGCACCCCACATCAGAACCCACAAACTGAAGAATAAGTAAAACCTCAGCATCTCATGCCCAAGCCCCCACTATGGTCCTTCACTGCTCAGGCATCCTGAGCTCGGACACCAGTGACCCTGGGCACCTGGTGGCTCAGGAAGTGTCACATATGATCCCTGGGAAGAGCCAGCTGTGTGTGTAGACTTGGATTCACCTTACATGCAGACACTCCAGGAGCTTTGCTAAAATGAGTCACTGCACATGAAGCGTAACCTGCAAACACAGATGCTCTGCTAAACTTCCCTGTCATCATCCCGAAGGGGAATCTGGCAGGGTGGTCAACTATGCCTGCTTCACATTCAGTATACCCAGGACAGAGAAGAACTCCAGGGGGACCTGTTCTGATTAGAGATTTGCCCAAGTTGGAGAAATCACCAAACGGGTAGCAGAAACACAGGACAGCAAACCTGGAGTGGGGTAGCTCAGTGTAGCACAGGCCAAAAAAGGGAAGACTTTCTCTTTATAGAAGCTCTCCTCCTCCGTGGAAGAAGACACTCGTCTCTGTTGTCAGTCACTCTGCATCCCCAGGGTTTTGTGGCTCTTTGCTAGAGTCACTGGCATCTGGAATTTCTGTTTCTTATCTGTCAGGAACCAGGAGGCTTTGGTGCCTGTGGTGGTGGTGGTGGTGGTGGTCATAGGAAAGTTGAGGTCTCCTGGATGGCATCAAGCAGACAGCAACTCCTGTTGGTACTAGAACCTGTGCTTATTCCACAGTTGGCCCCACCGAGTTACTGGCGCAATTGCAGGCTGGACAGTGTGCCCGGTTAGCTGCAGGCCATTTGCTCCCTCCTGTAGGGCTCTGTCAGGCAGAAGCTGATCCCCAAACTCCCCATCTGGTGTCCAGTGAGGAACAAAAGACCTGCCTGCAGAGTCTGCCTCTCTCTTCCAGCATACAGTGCAGGAAGACAGTCTAGGCTTGGTTTCCGGGGGTCACGGCATCAAAAGGAGCTCAGTGGTGCTGTCTTGAGTCTTGGGGAACCAGAGGTTCTGTGTCATCCTCTGAGCCCCGGCTACTGGCTGTGGCCAGACTCTGCATGGTCTCCTGCTGATACTGCCTGGCCTTGTTGTAGAGCAAGACACCCACTGTGACAAGGACGGTGCCAATGGCAGACAGGCTGGTGATTTTGTTGCCAAAAACGATGATGCTGAGCCAGATAGACAAGGCGTGCTTCACGGTGCTGGCGACACTATGGGAGTAGAGCAGAGAAAACAGTCAGGTGCTGGCTCACACCCACAGAGGCAAGCCTGCTGTGGCAGTGGCTGACAGCTGTCATACCACATACCGCTGCTGTGCCGTCCGCCCGGGGTCTTGGCCCCAATGGGGGCATGGATGAGGTTCCTAGCATTGAGGGGTTTTGTCTGCAACTTTGTTCTCAGGTTTACTCCTTTTTTAAAGATTTATTTCATGTACATGAGTGCTCTATCAGCATGTATGCCTTTATGCCAGAAGAGGCCATCAGTTCCCACTATAGATGGCTGTGAGCCACCATGTGTTTGGTAGGAACTGAACTCAGGACCTCTGAAAGAGCAGCTAGTGCTCTTAACTGCTAAGCCATCTCTCCAGCCCCCAGGTTTACTCTTTTTAAATGAAAAATCTCAGAACAGAGGCTGAAGAAATGACTCAGAGAAACCTGTCTTTGGGGGGGGTACAGTTTAGCAATTATTTATACAGCACTGACACGGCTTCTTGTTAGTCCTAAGGTCTTAGGGGATGAACGCAGTTTCTCTGCAAATCCCTTGTAATTTAATATAAGGAATTTAAGATCTGTGGCTTTTCAATCAGATATGGTAGTACCTGGCTATGATTCCAGCACTTGGGAGATAGAGGATAAGGAGTTCAAGGTTTCCTTGCCTATATAGTAAGTTCTAGGCCAGTCTGGGCCATATATAAGAGCATCTCAAAAAGAAAAACTGAATCTCAGGAAAATTTCTGCAACAAAGACTTCCAGTTCCCTGAAAATCTGCTTCTCACAGTGGTGGTACAAAGTATCAGAGGAGGAGAATCTCACTCACCTGAAAGTCACAGGGGAGATCTTTCCCATCAGGGCGTACGCGGTGACACTCTGAAGGTGAAACAAGGCGCCATCTGTCAGCAGCAGCAGCACGATGTCCTGGCTGTAGCTGAAGCTCTTCCCACTCCTGCCAATCACAGGGACATCCTATGGCCAAAACAAAAGGACGTTCTTCTGGCCTGTCGTCGCTGCTGAGAAGGTAAGGTACCACCGGTGCCAAGTAACTGAAAGTCAGTCACACTGGAGCTCTGAATGCCCGTCTGCTAGACAGCAGTGTGCACATTCATTAGGACTTTCAGCACAGACCAGGCATGCTATATGCCTACAATCCCAGCACTCAGGTAGAGACAGGAGGACTTGGAGATTCAGAGAAAAACAGCAAATCTGAGGCCAACTTGGTTTACACGAGCTCTTATCTCAAAAGTGAGGGGGGTTATGTCGGAAAAATGCCTCAGTAAGTAAAGAGCTTGGAATACATGTATGAAAACTCATGCCAGAGCTGGGTGGTGGTGGCGCACACCTTTAATCCCACCACTTGCCAGGCAGGCAGATCTCTGTGAGTTCAAAGCCAGCCTGGTCTACTAAGAGAGTTCCAGGACAGCTAGGAGTTAGAGAAACCCCGTCTCGAAAAAGCAATAACAAAAAAAATCAAAACTAAAACCAAAAACTCAAGTTCAGATCCCCAGAACATATGTACAGCTAAAACGGCAGTATAGTCTATAATCCCACTGCTCCCATTGTAAGTGGGAGCAGCAACAGGAGAGTCCTCGGAAACTTGCAAGAATAGAGGGAAAGCAAGGACTGACTCCCAAAGCTGCCCTGTGTCCTCCATGTCCACACTTCAGGGAGACCGAGGCAAGAGGACCACCAAGAGTTCAAAGCCAGGTTGAGCTGCAGTGTGAGTTCTGGGCCAGCCTGGGCCTGCAATTTTAGCGTTTGGGAGATTGAGGCGAGGCCTACCAACAATGTGAGACCAGCCTGGGATATATAATGTGTTCTAGGCCAGCCTGAGCTACAAAATGAGACCTTGTTGGGTTTGTTTTTTTAAATCAACAAAAACCCTCATTGGTAAGGATCTTAAGAACCTGGAACTCCTGTGTGTGTATTTTGAGAACATAAAATGTTTCAACCAACCATTCCAGCTCCAAGACTATATTCCAAAGACACACCCCCATTTGCAAAGGGTGTCGTGTATGGCACTGTGGGGCAAGGTAAAGCTATGACCCGCAGCATCATCAGTACAGACTTCCCAGTGTGACGTGTCTTAAGGAGAAAGGTTTACACAGACACGCACTTCCGGAAACGGAGGGACTCCAGGAAATGGGCTGGGAGTAAATCTGCACCCACAAGCTCGCTACAAGGCAACTTAGACAAGGAAGCTAAGGGTGGAAGAGCCTCTCAGTTGGTTTCAAATATAAAACTGCTGACTTAGGTGGGTGTGGGACAGAGCCTTTAACACTAGCACTAAGAGGCTGAGGCAAGCATAGCTATGTCAGTTTGAGGCTAACCTAGTCTACATAGCAAGTTTCAGACTGCCAGGACTACATAATGAGAATCTGTTTCAAAAGAACAACAAAACTCTGTTTACTATTCTATAATGGGCAAAACCATTTCCATAATAAAAGGTAAGTTAAGCAAGCCTAAAAACCCTAACACAAAACTCAAATTTAGCTACCCACCCTTCTTCACCTGAACCCCAGTGTGGAGGGTGCCAGGCTGGAAACCCACCATGAAGAAGGCCCACGCTGGGATCAGCAAGGCCACAGCCGCAGCACTGGTGTAAAACTGCAGCTCCGGGGCCCTGGAGGGACAGGAAACACGTGATCTTTCTCCTGCTTCCACCCAGGCATTTTCAGCAAAGAAAACTCAAGAATCAGCAGTCAGAAATGCATCTCCCACAATGTCAAGGATGTAAGGGTCCCCATGACCTGAGCTGGCTGTTTGGTAACCCGAGGAGTGAGCTAGGAAGCAGGTGGTTTTCTCTCAATTTTTCACAAAGAGCTGTAAAATGGGTCTTAAGAAATCACAGTTGGTGCTGGATGTGGTGGTGCAGACCTTTGATCCCAGCACTTGTGAGGCCTGCTCTGTACAGGGAAGGCTAGGACAGCCAGGGCTACACAGACGTGTTATCTCACCCCTGCCCCGATTACCGCTACCGTCACCACGCCAAAATTAGAGACTATAAATCCTCTTACTGGAGATACTTACGAGAACCTGTATTTGTCCCCACTGAGAAGCTTTTTTGAAAAAACATTCTGCAAACTAGAACAAAGAAACATCAAACACTTAAGTCAGTCAGGAATAAGGTGAAGATCAAACGCCCACTAAGGCCAACAGCCACAGGGACCTGTACCAGGTGTGTCCAGTCGTCAGAAGTAGAAGTGTGCCTACTGTCCCTACAGACAAGTAAACAGCCTGAACGACCTGCCGTCTCAAACATGAGAGCACCACGATGGTTTTGCTCTGCACGCTTTGAAAACCCCAACATGGGAAGCTCAGGCAGGAAATTGAAGCAAGCCTGATCTATGTGAGACCCTGTTTCAAAACCCCAAAGGAAGGGCTGGAAGGGAAGGTTCAGTGGTTAAGAGCAGTTCTTACAGGAGGACAAAGGTTTGGTTCTTAGAACTGACAGGGTGGCTCACAACCTTCCATAATTCAAGTTCCAGAGACTCCATCGTCCTTTTCTGACTTCTGAAGGTTACTGGTGCACATGTGATGCACATACATACATGCAAACAAAACATTCATACATACATAATAAAAATAAATCTAGTTGGGTAGTGGTGGCGCATGCCTTTAACTCTAGTACTTGGCAAGAAGATGCAGACAGATCTCTGAGTTTGGTGCCAGTCTGGTCTACATAGTGAGTTCCAGGACAGCTGGGTCTACCAGAGAAACTCTATCTCAAAACAAAACAAAAAGCAAACAACAAAAAATTAAATCTAAGCCAGGAGTGGTGGCACACGCCCTTGATGCCAGCACTCAGGAATCAGAGGCAAGCAGGCCTCTGAATTCAAGGATAGCCTGGTCTACATAGTGAGTTCTAGGACAGCCAGGGCTAAGTAGAGGGACCCTGCCTCAAACAACCAAAATCTAAAACCAACCAAAAGAAGCAAAGTAAGCAAGCAAACAAACAAACCAAAATAGCTCACTGAATGAAGTTCCATAAATTCAGTAGCCTTGGGTTCCAGGCAAAAGAGGGCCCCGTGGCATGTGTACGACTGAATAAAACTAGTCATGCATGCAAAACCCCAGTGGGAAAAATCAGATTTTAAAGCCAGAACTTAGAAACAGACATATCACAAGGGAAACATACAAATAGCCATTGGGAAAATAAAAAAATCCTGGCTTCAAAAGTGACCTCAGAGATAGAACTTGACACAGTGGGACATTGTTGCCTAGCTTCTTACTGGAGAAGGATCTTAACTTAGTGTAGGAAATCCGCACAGACAGAATAGTGACCGAGGACGCTGTCTCAAGCCACAAGACAGCAGGAATCAAGAGCATCTTCAGAAGTCCGGGACTCATCCAGTGGTTTGCCTTTTAGAAGCTTACCCTACAGGCAAAGATTACCGGCATGTGTGCCACCACACCAGTCTAGCTACTATTTTGATTATCACAATTATCCTTACTGTGTGACCATATCCCTCTAGTTGTATATTAGCAATCAGGACTACATATCATCAAATTCCAGCTTTGTTTGGAGAAAATGCTCTGGAACTTATTGTTGTACTTCTTGAGAAACGGAAGGACAGTGGAGCCTGGCTCAGCTCGAATCTGAATACCCGTGGGCTCAGATGAGGCAAAACCAGCCCTTCTTAAGCAAGCTTCCTTCACCACCTCCCCTTGGGATCTCAACTCACCAATCCATAATGTTGGTGGATAACGCAGCTGAAAACCCCAGGACGTTGAAGCTCATCTCAGTGGCTGTGCACAATGCCAGGCCTCCCATGACTGGGATAAGGGACAGGTTGACCAACAGCCCTGGCAAGAACAAAACAGGAATGTGCATAAGTGTGGGTGCGCACAGGCCATGACACACACGTGGAGGATAGCCTGTGCAGACAGCTCTCTCCTTCCACCATTAGGTCCTAAGGACTGAACTCAGCAGCTCCTTCACCCACTGCTCTAGACCCTGTCTCTAAAAACAAAACAAGCAGGACTAGAGAGACGCTCAGGGGTTAAGAGCACTGGCTGCTCTGAAGGTCCTGAGTTCAGTTCCTGTACTCACAAGGTGGCTTACAACCATCTGTAATGACATCTGGTGCCCTCTTTGGGCCTGCAGGAATAATGTATACATAATTAATAAATTAATTTTTTTTCACAGCAGGGTTTCTCTGTGTAGCTTTGGAGCCTGGCCTGGCACTAGCTCTGTAGCCCAGGCTGGCCTTGAATTCACAGAGATCCGCCTGCCTCTGCTTCCCAAGTGCTGGGATTAAAGGTGTACGCCACCACTGCCAGGAAATAAATAAATCTTAAAAAAAAAAATTTTGTTCACTGCAATGAAAATCACATTTTCCACCTCTGTTAATCTTGGAAATGACAACAGATACTTCACAGAACCTTTTCAATTTTAAATAGAGTCCTTTTTTTTTTTTTTTTTGGTAGAGGACTTATTTCAACTGTCACAGAAAATAAGGACATGTAGCTGAACAAGACCCAGCACGTAATGGGCAGCAGGTGATACTACAGATGAAAATAAAAGGTGCTGAGGCCCAGGCCAGGCCGAAGGGCAGGACCAGGAGAGCCCCTACCTGTATACTCCCCCAGAATCATTCGAGACATGATCACAGTGAAAATGGGAGCTGAGCTCTTCACAGTCTCAGCGAAGGACACTGCCACATTCTTCAGGCTGACCAGCCCCAAAACCACAGTGGCAAACCTTAAAACAAGAGAAGAGCAACATGAGAAGGCACGTCTGCTTATAAAACAGACTCCAAGTGCTTAGCCACGACCAGTGGGCACATCCAGTCCCTCTTCCCAACAAGTAGGCTGAGCCCCAGGTGAGGGCAACCCTACTGCACTCCAGGATGGCAAACACCTTCCAACCACGACTGAGTTACCTTTTTAAAAACATCTTATTTGAGACAGAGTCTCACTATGTAGCTCCGGCTGTCCTGGAACTCACTATGTAGCCAGACTGGTCAAATTCACAGAGATCCACCTGCCCCTGCCTCCCAAAGACGTGCACTGAATTACTTTTTAAGGCTGCCTTATAAAAGACTCAAGAGAGAATGAACGTGGCATCAACTGATGGATACCCCCCATCTGGATAGCCCTATAGTTGTATCCTGTGCTGGAAACACGCACTCAGACACACTAACTGCCACGGCCTCCAATAGGGTTTCCCCACTTACTAACTAGAAAGGTATTTGTTTTGGTTTTGTTTATCAAGACGGGGTTTCTCTGTATCTGGCTGTCCTGGGCTCTCTTTGTAGACCAGGCTGGCCTCAAACTCAGAGAGACCCACCTGCCCCTGCCTCCTGAGTGCTGGGACTAAAGGCATGAACCAACACTCCCAGATCGTAGAGGTGTTTTATATCTAAAGAAACAAGTAAGATGGCCAGCACATTGTACCTCATGAGGCCCACGAAGAGCATGGTCATGATGAAATTGGGTGGGTAAGAGAGCCGGGTTTTGTGTTGATACAAACAGCAAGGAACAAATATTTTAACGCATCCAATTAATGTCGTAGACAGCATCTGCACAGCACCTGTGGAGGGAGCATGGGGCGCACTGAGAACAGTCCTTTCCCACACGTGAGCACAGACATCACCCTTCACTCCAGGACACTTCTGAGTAAGCCCCTTTAGCTTTTCCCACCCTCCTGGTGGCCTCTGGCCATTCAGCATCGGCTCCAACAGGAGAGCATACCGGGCAGGCAGCATATCCTAGCATGCCAGGCAAGGCAGCATTACCTAGCATGCTGGGCTCTCCCTCTCTCTACAACAGGAGAGCACACTGGGCAGGCAGATTTACCTAGCATGCTGGGCTCTCCCTCTAGCAGCGACAGGATGTACTTGTTGAGGAACAGCGTACAAAAGCTGAAGAAGAACCACAGCGTGAGGTAGATAAGAGCCCTTGAGCTCCACACACCCAAGTCAGACTCAATGACAGTGGTCTCCGTGATGGTGACGGTGAGCAGGCTCTCCTCTGGACTTCCATCACCTTTGGTAAAGACAATCTTCTCACTCCGGTGACCAAAAAGGGGGCCCCAAGTGGGAAGTGACTTTCCTCTCAGCTCCTCTTCGCAGCCAGGCACTGTCTCCTCCGGGGCTTGGGATTTTGCTGATGACATGCTGAGGGGACTTGTGGGACATGAACCTCAAGGATGGACCACATGGATCAAAGTGACTTCCCCTGCAGAGGGACACAGTTGGAGGAGCAGGCAGCGGTCCTGGTCTGCATGAATGTGGACCCCGACATGTCTGTTTCCAGCAAAGTGAGGACGCAAAGGCTGAAACGTTAGAAAAGAAACTGCATTACTAACTTTGGACATCTCCTATTCTTCTGTAATCTGTGTATGATGCATGTGTGCACCTGAATGTGTTTAAGGGAAGACACACGTGGAGGTCAGAGAGCAACCTTGGGCCTGACTTGCACCTTGCTTGCGGTCCACTGTTGAGCTAGCTGTTCCACAAGCCGACAGGGCCCTCCTGTCACTGTTTCCTCTCGTCTTCCAAAGATTCTGTTCTGGTTTATCTTGCCGTATAAGGAAATATAGCTGCCTGGACCCGAGACTCCACCGACCTCGGAAGGTGCCAGGCTGAGGCAGTCCCCTTACTCTTGCCAGGCTGGTCCTTCCCTGATTGGCTCAGCTCAACCCAGACCTGGAGTTCCTTCTGCCCCTGGTCTCTAAGACAGTTTGCATGAGGTTTGTCCACACCTTCCACAGATAACCCTTGGTACTTTATCCAGAGTTTCTCAATGCTCACCACATTGAGTTTTTAATTCATGAAAGTCCTATTTGTTTCTGTTTCAAATTGGCCTGTTCTCATTTTGGTCTTTCAATTCCTCTTTCATATATCCTTTACGGTCGCTGATGATTCATTATCCATAGACCGTGGCTACCTAGGCCCATTTTTTTCCTTGGTGGATGGATGAGTTCGCCTAGTTCTGGCTTTGAGCAGGGTCTCGTCTTTGACCTGCTTAATCTCATCAGAACTTCACTCCAGGCTGGGGACGTAGGCCTTTGGTAGAGTGCTTGCCCACCATTCACAAGGCCTGAGGTTTGAGCCTCAGCACTCAAACAATAAAAACTGAAGGTGCATACCTTTAATCCCAGCACTTGGGAGGCAAAGGCAGGCAAATCTCTGTGAGCTTGAGGCCTGCCTGGTCTAGAGCGAGTTCCAGGACAGGCTCCAAAGGTACACAGAGAAAATCTGTTTTGAAAAAGAAAAATTGAAAAACAATCAAAAACACTACCACGCAAGTAGCTTTAAAGAGCTGTTTGTTGCTTGGGCTTCCTGATTTTGGCTTCTATGGTTTGGAGCATTGGCTGCTCTTCCACAGAACCTAGTCTAATTCCTAGTACCCTCCGTAACTCCAGTTTCAGGGCACCAGGCATGTACGTGGTTCACATATATACATGAAGACAAAATACCCATACACATAAAATTTTTAAAAAGGGCACCTCTTCCCTATCCCTTTCTTTTTACGTTTAAGAGTGCTCTGCCTGGGGGGCTGGAGAGATGGCTCAGTGGTTAAGAGCATTGCCTGCTCTTCCAAAGTTTCTGAGTTCAATTCCCAGCAACCACATGGTGGCTCACAACCATCTGTAATGAGGTCTGGTGCCCTCTTCTGGCCTGCAGGCATACACACAGACAGAACATTGTATACATAATAAATAAATAAATTTTTTTTTTAAAAAAAAAAAAAGAGTGCTCTGCCTGCATGTTTGTGCACCATGTGTGTGGCTGGTGACTACAGAGGTCAGCAGAGGGTGTATGATCACCTAGAACTGGAGTTACAGAGGGTTGTGAGCCACCATATAGGTGATGGGAGGCAAAGTCAGGACTTCTACAAGTGTCTCTCTATCCCATCCCTCTTTCTGAGGCACACTGCAGGTATTAGCTCCGGAGTGTGATCCAGCTTCATGTCCTTCTGGATATCATGGTTCCCACCTCACTAGGACCCTTAGTTCATACTTCCATGTTTGCATGTGCCTGACTCATGTCAAATGATCTGTATGTATAGTGGAGGATGTACACTCTGCCTGCCTGCGCTCACCGTGTGTACTTTGCTATCTGTAGTATAGAGGATGCCATACTCAGCTGGGCAGAGCCTGCAGCCCTGTCCTGTCCCGTCACCCTTCTCCACCCAGGGCTCTGCCAAGTCTCATCATTACCTTGGTGTCACCTGATCCTAGCAAGTATTCCTTCTCCCATCATGACCCCTCAGTACACAGGAGAAGTCCTGCAGTGTGTCCCAAACCACTATGGGGATGGCACTGTTCCTCAAGCTCCCTGGGTTCTGTTAAGCCAGACCTCTACCGAATGCTGTTTTCTTCTTCCTCACCTCTGGCAATGTCACAGTTTGGCTCCAGTGACAACTTACTGGTAGCTGAACGTCCTAGGCTCCAGGACTGTCCAAGCCCTGTGCTGGGATGGAAAGAGAATTTATGCTCCACCATCTCCCTTTCCTGCCCAGGAGAGCAGTCAGATTGAAAGTAGAGTGGCCATTTTACTATCTGGAAGAAAAAGTTCAGAAACAAAAATCACTGCCTCCTTGTTTGTATAGTGGTGAGTATCCCTGCCTGTCACGCGGGAGACCGGGGTTCGATTCCCCAACGGGGGAGGGAGGGAGGTATCACTGCCAAGGTGTTGGAGTAAATTTTATACCTGGGGACATCCAGGACCCCCAATCATCCCTCAAACAGACCTTTTGGTGGGCAGATTCTGTTCTGTGCCAGTGCCTTATACCCTCTGACAGTGGCCCTAAAGCTACAGCATTCAGCTACCCCCTAGTTGACAGCTCCACTCCTCCTGTCAGATCCATAATAGGAAGACTCTAAACAGTTCTGTTTCAATCTCCAGGAGACACTCCTCCAAACACAGCATATAAATTCCTTAGCCACCACTGAGCTTCCAACACTGTACTCATCTGTAGGGCAAGGGTGACATTCAACAGAGCCAGCACGATGGCCCGTTGGGTACCACCCACCCTGGGACTCTCCCGGCAGAGCAAAGAATGACTACTGAACTTCTGCCCTCTGTGCCCACACCACTGCACACAGGTCACCACCAATCCACCAACACCTACACAACAAGTAAAGTGTAATTTTAAAGATGTGTAAAATGACACTCAACAAACATCCATCAGGTCAGCAAACAGAGAGATGAGAGAAGTCCTATGCTCTCAGCATTGACAGATAATGCAAGTGGCTACAAATATTACAAAACAAAGCTTGAGCTCAAATGTGTACTCACCTTTGCTCAACCATCTTTCTCCCAGCAGTCATTTCACTCAGCTCTTATCAGGAATTCACAACATTTAGGCAACTGGTCCTTGTCCTCTGGTGAGGCAATGTGCTCACCATGAGCCCTAGGAGGCAGTATCTATGGGCCTAGAGACCCTACAAAGCCCAACATCCCAGCCTTCACCACTCAAGCTTGGTTAAGACCATTCATGGAACTAGGAACTGTCTGTTACAATAACTTAAGGAAAAAAATAATTTTAGACAGACTCATTCCCAGTCATTACCACACACCATCTCCCTATTTATAAAATGGCACATGCATCCTCCCCTACCAACACTTGGGTTGAGCGACCCAGAATATCCACTCATCATCTGCAAGTGTTTCTGCTGGCTGCCCTCGGGAGCAGAGACACCCTTCACAGCATGTGCATATGCGCACCATTATAAGACACGGTACAGACGCTACACCCCCATTTCTGCTGCTCTTGTCTGAGGTCCTCCAGCCAGGGTTTATTTTCCTGCTCTGAGATTCTCCAGCTAGAATCTGTTTTCCTGCCCACACAGTTCTTCCCGTTTCCCTCTTCACTCAGGGCATTAACACCATGAAACGTCTGCACCCCCAGCGTGCGTGTTGCCACAGCCCATGTCCCAGGAATAGAGCCTAATCTTCCCCATGTTAAGCATTTCTGACTGGACCAAGCAGTAGAAAGTCCTACCACCAATTGTGGATTCAAATGAAGACCCAGGATCTATTAGCAACAAAGAGGAAAAAGAGGCCCGATATCTCCAGCAGTAAAGTATGAGAACCTCAAAGAAAAGTTCAAGTTTCAGATCATGTTTCATGCTCTTTGATGATTCAAGGGCAACCAAGCAAGGAACCACTGAGAGAAGCCACTCCCACAGCGACACCGGTGGATTTTGTTCACTCCACTGATTAGAGAACATTCTGACAGTGCAAATGCAAACAGACTCCAGACATGACCTTCCAAGAGTCAGGGTCAGCAGGAATGAGGTGCAAGTCTGTAACCCCAGCACCGGGAGGACATGGCAGGAGGTGACTAAGTTTCAGGCCAGCGTGGGAAGTGTAGTGACCTGTTTCAATTCTCCCACCTCTCCTCTAGCACACAGTCTTTGTGACGGTTGGCCTTTTGACAAACTGCCCACTCTGCCCACCTGACCAGGCACTGTGAGGAAGGCCAGCACAGGTCACAGAAACCCCACAGGCCTTGGCCAACATAAACCCATGAGATGCACCAGGCAGCCACTTTTCCAATTTTTAAAATTACATTTGTTTACATAGTTTTTGTGAGCAGGGGTGGGTTCGTGTGTACATAGCATGTCTGTGGAGGTTGAAGGAGTTGGTTCTCACCTTCTCGTATGTAGGCCTAAGGGATCAAGGTGGGTTTGTCAGGCTTGAGGGTGGGTGTCCAAGTTTGAACAGAATGTACAGAGACCGAGACCTGGGTAGCTAGGCATGAAGAAGAGAAAATGCAGGTTTGGATCTATACCCCATGATTGGCTTTTGAAAAGCCACTTCTCACTGTGGACCTAGAATAAGGCAGTTTCTTATTTAATTTTCTTGCATAGCTGCAGATTCCTTAGAGTGAGACAACTGTGATGCCCACCTTTAAACTCTAGTTCTCTTCAGGGCATATGCTCTTCCTGGAACTCACTTTGCAGACAAGGCTGGCCTCGAACTCACAGAGATCCACCTGCTTCTGCCTCTCGAGTGCTGGGATTAAAGGCGTGAACACCACTACCGGGCCCTCACTGGTTAATAAAGAGCTGATTAATAGCTAGGCAGGATTTTGGGGGAAGAAAGGAGGCTGGGAAGAAAAAAGCCAGAGTCACCAGGAGATTCAAAGAAAAGCGATATGAAATAGCAGTGCTGAAAAAAGGTACTAAGCCAAGACGTAGTATATAGATAAGAAATATGGGTTAAGTCGTAAGAGCAAGTCAGTAACAAGCATAAGAGTCATCTAAGTCTTTTGACATCAGCCATGACCAACAGGATTTGGAGCTTACCATGCTAGTTTTTGTTTTGGTCCAGGATTTCCTCACTGTGTCCCCCTTCCTCCTGTTTGGAATAGTGATATATATTCTGTGTCATTTTATGTTAGAAGTATATAATTTGATTTTTACTTTAAAGGGAATTACAGTTAAAAAGGTGGATTTTGTGAGCTCACGACCAGCCTGGCCTACAAATCAAGTACCAAGACAGTCATGGCTGTTACACAGAGAAATCCTGTCTCGAGAAATTAAAAAGTCTTGACTGAAAGACTGTGGGGACTCTTGAAGTTGGTCTGAATGCATTTTGCATTATGATATGACTGTAAACTTCTTGAGGCCAGGGAGTGGAGTGTGACTGTTTGAGAACAGCCCCCATCAGCTCATATATGTAAGAATGCTTGATCCCCAGTTGGTAAAACTGTTTGGTAAGGATTAAGAGGTGTGGCCTTATAGGAGGAAGTGTGGGGAGGGTGAGGTTTCAAAAGTCCACACCATTCTAGTTAGTGTACACACTCACTCTTTGTGCCTTGTGGTTGTTATCTTATCATGTAAGCTCTGAGAGACTGTTCCAGCACCATGACTGTCTGCCTGCGGCCATGCTCCCCATGATGGTCAGGAACTCACCCTCTGAAATTTTAAACAAGCCAAAAAAGGTATCTCTTTTTTTAAAAAAATTTTTACAAGTTACCTTGGTCATTATAGCAATAGAAAAGTAACCAAGACACATAACTCCACGTAACTTAAAAATAATAAAGGAAAAGTTTCAGCCACGGTGGTTACACACTGTTGTGGAATATTCCTTTACACTGTGTGAAGATATTCCACTGGAACTGTTTCAATAAAACGCTAAATGGCCAACACTAGGCAGGATTTTGGGGGCAGCCAAAACACTGGGACGAAGGTGAAGTCACCAGCCAGATGCATAGGAAGCAGGACACGCAGGAGGAGAGGTGACAGCCACGAGCCATGTGGCAGCATGTAAATTAATAAAAATGGGTTAAGTTACAAGAGCTAGTTAGAAGCAAGCCTAAGCTATCAGTCAAGCTTTCATAATTAATAAGTCTCTGTGTCGTTATTAGGGAGCAGGCAGGCGGGACAGATAAAAATCCAAAGACAACACACCTTTAATCCTACCATCTTGGAGGTAGATGGAGACAGAGCTCTGTGAGTTCAAGGCTGGCCTGTTCTAGATGGTGAGTTCCAAGATAGCGGGGCTGTGTGGCCAAACTCTGTCTCAAAAATTAAATAATTAATTAAATAAGTACAGCCATAAAAAGAAAAGTTATTCTATTAGGGAAGAAAAAGATATGTTAATGACCTAGAATGCAGCTCAAAGACAGCAGATTAAAAGACTAAGGAGACATTACCAGATATGGGAGAAGCAATAAGAATAAAAGTTCAGGGGCTGGAGAGATGGCTCAGAGGGTAAGAGCATTGCCTGCTCTTCCAAAGGTACTGAGTTCAATTCCCAGCAACCACATGGTGGCTCACAACCATCTATAATGAGGTCTGGTGCCCTCTTCTGGCCTGCAGGCATACACACAGACAGAATATTGTATACATAATAAATTTAAAAAAAAAAGTTCAGAAGGGCCCGGCTTGGTCAGGGCCTATAATCCCAGCCATCCAGGAGGATCACACATTCGAGGTCTGCCTGGGCCACAAAGCAAGTTCAAGACGAACACAGGCAACTAAGTGAGACTCTGTCTAAAATAAAAAAGGTTAAGGATATAGCTTAGTGACAGAATACTTGGTTAGCATACATGAGGCCCAAGGTTCAACTCACAATATCATTAAGAAAAAGAAAAAGAGAGCTGGAGAGATGGCTCAGCCGTTAAAGGCTAGGCTCACAACCATAAATATAAAGAAAAAGAAAAAGAAATTGTCGGGTTCAGTAGGTAAGAATATTGCCTGTTCTTCCAAAAGACCCAGGCTTAATTCCTAGCAACCACAGCAGCTCACAGCCATCTGTAACTCTAGTTTCGGGGGATTTCGTACTCTCTTCCAGCCCCTGTGGGCACCAGGCACTCAAGCAGTACACAGACATAAATGTGGGTAAAACACCTACACACATTTTAAAAAAATAAAAGTAATCACACGATGATATTGAGAAGAAACTTCTGAGCATTACCTATGTCAGGCTGAGGACTGAAAGGGCTCTGAACAACACTGAGCACCAAGAACAGTCCTGTTTGACAATACCAGAACAGCCACGGCAACACACAGAGAAACCCAGACGATAGACAACGGACACCAGATTCAGAAGTAAGGACAGTTGTCAGATGCAGGCAGCACTCTGGCTACTGCCTAGCTCACTGCTCCCATGCAGCGCTGAAATAAAGGGATCATTTGGTTTTGGAGAAATGGCTCAGTGGTTAAGAGCACGGGCTGATCTTCTAGAGGACCCAGGTTTGCTTCCCAGCACCCACATGGTGGCATATAGCCATCTGTAACTCCAGTTTCAGGGGATCCAATGCCCTCTTGTCTCAGAGGGCAACAGGCATACACAAGGTTCATAAATAAACACTGGAAGCAAACATTCATACATATAAAATAAAATTTTTAAAAAATCAGAGATTATTTGTTGGTTACTATAATACCACATGGACAAGCTCCTGGAGAAGTAGGAAAGACCTTTGGGGGCAGAGTCTGACTCTACAGATCAACCAAGGGCTACACAGCTCTAGTCTGGCAGAGTCCGACTCTCCCAGTCCTGGTCCAGTTCTGCCTTCCCTATCCACAATCCATGACAATTACAAAGATAAGAAAGACTTTGGTCTGCAAAAGCTGAAGGTCAGCAGAGATCTGGCAACAAGCTGCTTGCATAAGAACTGGCGATTGATTTTACCTGCGTGGGCCTGGGAGACAGTTACAGCTACTCAACTTGATCTTGAGGTATGTAGAACGAGCCACCCAACCCTATCACTGGCTGTAAAGTCTGAGTCACCATGACCCTCTCAGATTAAATGTACTTCTAGGAACAGATAAAAACCAAGATGTAACTTCCCTTCTTCTGGATTATTAAGACTCTCTTGCTGGCCAGGCCATGAGGCACACACCTTTCAACGCAGCACTCAAGAGTCAGACGCTGGCAGATCTATGTGTTTGAGGCCATCCTGGGCTTCAGAGTGCATGCCAGGACAGCCAGGGCTGTACAGAGAAACCCTGTCTGTTCCAAACAAACAAAAGACTCCCTTGCTGACAAGACCTGACTTGTGAGCTTTTACTCTAGTCCGTCAAAGATGTGCGTACAGAGCTCAAAGGAAAATGAAGCACACAGTGCTCTAGACCAACAGCAAAGACATGACGTTAAAGCTACAAGAACCAACAGCTGCTTGCCTGGGATTAGCAGGCAGTGGTAATCTAGTGAGATTATCTATTTTTTTTTTTTTTGAGACAGGATCTTGATGGTAGCCCAGGCTGGCCCTGAAGGTGTGGGTTCTCTTGTACCAGCCTCCAGAATGCTGGAATCACAGGCACTCCACCATGCCCGGTCAAGATACCATTTTTACACCATTCAATGCTTACTTTTTCCATTTTCTAGTTCCATGAATCTCAGGTTAAGAATGTCTATTTTTGGCCTGTGTTCATGGTGCTTCGGGTGGAGCGGAGGACCACAGAACCTCCGAGTGTAGCCTCCAACCACAGCCTCTCTGCAAGCCAAGGATGCATATCTGCAGGACTGGGCCAAGAAGATCTGCGCACAGCCTGGCTCCAAGCGGCAGGGGAGCAAGTGGGCTGTCAGAACAAAACACTTGAAAGCTGCCGGGCCCCCAAAAAAGAAATCTCGGGAACAGGACCAGAAAGCTACAGAGCACAAGACTAAGCCCCCAGGGAAGATGGCTCCCACCTCTTCTAGGGCTAAGAAACCCAAGAACTCCAGCTCCCTGGAGTCCCCTGAAGATGGCCAAGTCACAGCACCTGATTCTGTCTTTGCACTGGATTTCCTGCGACGGGACCAGGGTAGCACCAAGGAGCTGTCTGCTGCCACTCTAGAGAAAAGACAGCAGAAGAAGCAGGAGAGGGAATGGAAGAAGAGGAAGCAGAAGGAGCTTCGAGCAAAGGAGGAGCCAGCCGAGGCCCCCCAGATGTGGCATGCCAGCCGAGGCCCCCCAGATGTGGCCTGCAAGGAGCTGCAAGAGTCAGGGCTTATCTTTAATAAGGTGGAAGTGACTGAAGAGGAGCCGGCCAGCAAGCCCCAGAGGAAGGAGAAGCGGCAGAAGGTGAAAGGAAGCCGGACACCACTGACGGGCAGGAACTACAGGCAGCTGCTGGAGCGTCTGCAGGCGCGGCAGGGCCGGCTGGAGGAGCTGCGAGACCAGGATGCAGGCAAGGTCCAAGAACTGGAGGCCAAGATGAAGTGGACCAACCTGCAGTACGGGTTGTGTGTGTGTGAAGGTGGAGGGTGTGAAGATCCGTGACAATGAGCACCTGCTGTGGGAAGCCTTGCAAGGCAGAGCAGAGCGCTGTGCTGGTGGAAGAAGCGCTCAGAACACTTGGTAGAGAAGACACAGCAGCATCAGGATAAGCGGTGCCAGAACCTGCGCAAGAAGGCCATGAAGGCCAAGTGGCGGCTGCGGAAGGCTCACAAGAAGGGCCGGGAGCCACCACAGGACCTGGAGCGAGCAGGCCTCTCCTGAGCAGCTTGCACCTGCCACATTCCTGGCCAGACACCTAGGTGACAGACTGTGGGTCTCCTATGTGAGACTGACATGTTCTTGCAACACATAGCCACAGTGAGGGCTCCAATAGTGTGCTAAGAGGATGTCTGGCCATCATCCTTAAGTAGGACAGTGTCCTCCAGTCCCTGGGAGGGATGAAGAGGATCTGTGCCCAAGACTTGTGAGAGTGTGTGTGTGTGTGTGTGTGTGTGTGTACGCCCGCATGTCTGTCTGTCTCTGTCTGTGTGTGTATTCATGTTTCTGAAGGCTCCAGAATCAGGGTAGAAGTTGAGGTGGAGGTGCCCACCTGACCTCTTCCTACCCACCTGTATTTCCGGTGACCATGGGAACAAAAGGCCTTGACTACTGCTTCAGTGTTCACAAGTCTCTGGCAACAGAAGGGAGCCCACAGGAGTTCTCAGGGGAATATGATCCTGTTAGGTCTGTCTCTGGGCCAGAGCTTCAAAACCCAGAGTCTTTCTGGGATCCACAGGATGGGCCTTGGGTAACATGGCCTCCTGTGAGCCAATTGGTATCAGCGCTTGGGAAGGAGTGGTCAGTTTAACATAAGCTAGAGTTATCTGAGAAGAGGGAGCCTCACTGAGGAGACAACCTCACTGGACTGGCCTGCGGGCAAGTCTGTGGTCCACTTTCTTTACTGGTGAATGATGTGGCAGTGCCACCTCTGGGCTCGTCGTCCTGGGTTAGATAAGAAAGCTGGCCATGCGGAGCAAACCAGTAGGCGATGTTCCTCCATGGGTTTTGCTTTAGTTCTACCTCTAGGTTCTTGCCCTGACTTCTCTTGGTCATGCACTGTTACCCGGATATTAACACGAAATAAACCTTTTCCTCCCCACGCCACAAAACAATGTCTATTTTTGGCTGAAGTGATAGCTCAGGGGGTAAAGGGACCTCCTGCCAATCTACCTCCACATATGCCATGGCACATGCGTTCTCACACATACATTCTTTTTCAAATCTGTCCTTAGTGGAGGATGAGGGTCACTGGTAGAAGGCTAGCCTAGCATGCTCAAAGCCCATCACAAACTGGAGAACAAGGAAAGGAAAAACAGGAGCAGATGGAACAGAGGACTGGGGATGTTCTCAAACACCTGGCCAGGACATCTGGATTGGTCAGCGGTGACTTAGAGAAAACATATCAAACCTATATCATGCATGTCTGTGAGTTTACCTCGGGGAAATAACCCAGCAAAGGGTGCTCATTCTGTCCACCCCCTCTTGCTTCTAACACCAGCACTGCATCAGGCCAGTCAGTAGTGAAGAATTTGTACCGAGGGAGGGTGGTTACCCCTGACTAAAGCAACACACTGCAGCTATGGTGGCTTTTGAGGAATGGGTACTTTCAGAACCATTTATGTGGTGTGCGCAGATTAAAGGCACATCCACATTACCGGCCACAAAGCAGCATGTGGCAGACCGGTCCTTTAGTTCTCTGTCTTCCCATCTTCTAATCCGTCTACACAGGAAAAGAATCACTTTAAAAGCCTTCCTAGCTCCTCACTTAATGAAATAACAAAACACTGAACAAGGAATTCACCTCTAGATCACAGTGTTTTGCTTTTTGTTTTATGCTTTTGCACGCCTCAAGGATGCAAACCATCAATGTTGCAGCCAAACTGTTTTATGCCGGGAAAGTTCCAGTTGAGAAAAAAAAACCGCTAGCTCGCTAAGATAAAGTTGCAGCTCTGGACCTGGCGGCGTCGCCCATTTACAGCACGAAATAACATGCTTCCGGAGCCAGAGGCAGTAGAAGCAGGCAGATGACAGGGTGCCTGCACTTGCCATCCGGGCGGCGCCTCCTTCCTGACGCCTGCTGCGGCTACAACCGCCCGCGATCCCGCCGGTGCCCACCCCGGTCTCCACCTTACCTGTGCGTCCTGCCCTGCGAAGTCCGCCACCCGGGCGCCCGGTCCCTATTTTGCCCCGGGCTGACTCCAGGGCGAGGTGATGCCCGTCCCCCGTGGGGCTCAGTGCTGCACGATGCACCGGAATCGACTGCGCGCCGTCCGCCCACGCCAACGGACGGTGCAGCTAGGTTCCCCGACGCCGCCCACTCGGGGCAGAGCAGCTTCGCGCGGAGGAGAGCCGGGTTCGCGGCCAGGGCTGAGGGCTACACACCCCCTGGCGGCCCGCCCGTAGGGCGCAGCGAGCTTGAAGTTGAAACGCACAGGCGTGGGCTGGAACCGGATGTGACGCACAGGAAGTCGCAGCGGCGGAAGCGGGTCCGGGTGAGCCCCCTGGGGGACACCTTGGTTCCCTCCAGACCCGAGCCGGGGCCCTTGCACGCACGTATGTCGGTGCCTTCTGTCACGTTCGGGCGCAAACCACGCGCGCGCGTGTGTATGGGGGGGGCTTTTCCGTTTGTAGCGCGACCGTGTGGCCTCCCGTTGGCTCCTTCCGGGCTGGTAATACGGAACGGAAGAGCAAGTCCCGTACCCCCCCCCCCCCCCCGGTCATCTTTGGAACGTTCCACCGAGACCGAGACCGGAGGGGTCGAGTCGCAAAGGAGGCACAAGGTACCGATCTGCAAGTCCAGCCTGGATTTTGATATCGAGGAGCCTAAAAAACAATCTGACTAGAAAACAAACGCAGCGAAAACAAAAGCGCTCACGGACGGACACACGAGCCACCCCCGCACCGGACTCCCTGCGTCTCGGGTGCGGTCACGAGCTGCGGAGCGGACCGGGACCGTGGCGACGAGGCCCTGGGTGGAGCCGGAGGAAGCTCGCTCGGCGTTTGAGCGTCCCTTGTGGCCACTGGCCGCCAGAACCCTCCGCTGCTTAATGGAAGGGTCTTCTGTGGGTATATTGAGGCTCTCTGTAGCTGGAGATCCTGCCCGTAAAGCTCCACTTTTTATCAAACCTTCATTTGTTTTTTTTTTTTTTTCTTGGTTGTTTGACAGTCAGTAAGGCTTCTCCTTCAAATCTCACCCAGAATAAGTTAAAATAGAGCTTCTTAAACCTTTTCCACTGGAAAACCCTTTCCATATGCAAGTCATACATTTACTGATAATCAACCTTAAATTTATCCTAAAACAAAAAAAAAAATTTTTTTTTTCCGAGACAGGATTTCTCTGTAACAGTTCTGTCCTGGAACTAGCTCTTTTGGACCAGGCTGGCCTCGAACCTCTGCCTCCCAAGTGCTGGGATTAAAGGCGAGTGCCTCCACCACCACCCAGTCTAAAACAATTCTTTGTTGAGAGGCAGAGACCAGACTGGTCTACTTGGAGAATTCCAGGAGAACCAGGGCTACGTAGTGAGACCCTGTCTCAGCAAACAAACAAAATCCAGTTCTTTGGTATGCATGCAATTTTACCCCGTACTAAAGACGAAAGCAAACTGGCTTAAGAATGAGAAGCATGCTTTATTTCACGGAACTGAATATTTATACTGCAGGACATAGAGTATCTTCAGCATTTTTTAGAGTTGATATTTTTAGTCCTCATTGATAAGGACACAGCTTCATTTAAATTCTGTAGTACAAACTGGCATAAGTAAGCCCCTAATTAAATGCTTCCTCTGACAACTTTCCTTGGTCATGGTGTAATGATTCAGCCACACAACATGTCTGACACTTCTGGGTTCCAGGGCCACGCGTGTGCTGGCAAGCCCTCAGGCAGAAGTGCCTAATGGCCTGGGAATCGTAAAGGACCCCGCGTGACCCACAGGCAGCGTGGTTGATGATCTACGTATGACGTAACCACGACATTCCCCACCCACCCACCCAACCCCACGTGTCCCGTGTTTCCTTCTCACTCGCGCCAGGTAATTTCACATGGCATGTCTTCACAGGAATAGAATAGGAACTACAACATGGAGTAACAGGTATAATCTCATCTCTGTAAGAAGGCTAAGGGCTAGGCATGGTCCTATAGGTGAGATTATAGGTGCACACCTATAATCTCAGCGCTGTAACAGAGCCCAGACATCAGCACACAGCTGACTCGGTGAGGGAAGCACCATTAGAACACAAATCTCAGCAAATGAACAGCACCACCTGCCAAAACAAAATGAAGACCTAGTCCATCAATCCATAGTTCTGGGAAACTCTTAAGTGGACTAACCTTGCATTTTGGGTTCTGTAGTTCCACCTCTGGCGGACTGGCAACCCAGAATATGGTTTTTGTGCGTAAAAATCTCACCCCCGATATAGGCTTGGTACTACACTGGAATCCGGAACACCTGTGTAGTGGTCAGCCAGCTAATTCTATTGGCTTAAACCCATATCCGAGGCATCTTCCTGGTGACTACCCCACCACTGGAGGCAGGACTGATCTACAGGGTAAGTTCCAGGGTATCCAGGGCTACATAGAGATTCTGTCTTAAATAAATAAAAATGAAGAGGCCAAAATATGTACTGGCTGAGGTGGCACACACCTGTTATCCCAATCCCAGCACTCAAAAGACTGAGGCAGAAGGATCCCAGTTCTACACCAGCCATGACTACATAGCAAAAATTTGCCTTTAAAAAAAAAAGTGAGAGACACCCAGGAGCCTGCATGGATTGACCTAGGCCCTCTGCATATATGTTACAAATATATGTATGTGTAGCTTGGGCTTCCTCATCCTCATACTGGGTTGCCTTGCACAGTCTTTTTTTTTTTTGGATTTTCGAGACAGGGTTTCTCCGTAGCTTTTTTGGTTCCTGTCCTGGAACTAGCTCTTCTAGACCAGGCTGGCCTCGAACTCACAGAGATCTGCCTGCCTCTGCCTCCTGAGTGCTGGGATTAAAGGCCTAAGTTAAATTTCTTTACCTGGGCTTGGTGACCCAGAACTGTAATCCCAGCTTCCTGGGTGACTGAGGCAGGAGGAACACAAAGTTTAAGGCTTGCCTGAACCCTGAACCGAGGAACCACGGAGTGAGTTCAAGGCCAATCTGGGAAACTCGGTGACCCAGTTCGAGGTAAACATTAAAAACAAGGCTGAGACTGTAGCTCAGATTAGAGTGCTTATCTGTGTGGCTCAGTCTTGGGGCAGTGGTGGGTCTGACTTCTAGCCTCAAAGTATCCTGTAGGCCATGGAAAGGATGCAGGCTCTGGACAAGGAGACCAAGTTCTGGGTTCTGGATAATGTGGGGTTATCACGCCAGTGAGCAGTTTCAGGAATGCTGGCACCAGGAACCTTCCCTTCACAAGGTGAGGCCCCAGGTACTGGGTATGTTCTAGCAAACAACAGCCATTCTTGCTGTCAGTGGCTTCCTGAGTCCTTCTGACTAAATCTGTGATTAACACTAAATCTGTGCTCAGGGCGGTGAAGTAGGGAAGCAAAAGGTATGTGGATCTAACCAACAGTAAACCTTTGAGTCTTGACCCTGTCAAAGTGGGCCTAAACAGAGCAGGCAATGACCACCGGGGGCCTGAGCTGGCCTACAAGGTGAGAGGGGTAAAGGCCACTGGCTGACCCTTTGTTCAGCTGTTTGTCCTGAGAACTGTGTTGGGACCTAGGCAGGGTCAGGGCTGCATAGAAGCGGTTACCCCAGTGGTCATATTACTTTTCTAGTACCAAACAAGCTCTTGACACACAGGCAGTGCACTGGTGTGACCGTGCCCACAATATACAGGCTGCTAAGTGCTGGCAGAGATCTGCCTGGCTACCCCCGACCTAGACTAGGTATTTGGATGGTTGGCGGGTGAGGGACAGGTGGTTTCCCCTCACCCCCTTGCAACACTGGGACTCAGACTCACGTCCACTTTGGTCTCGGTGCTCTAACTTGGGAACACTACAGCCGGGAGGCTGCATGGCCATAGTCTTTAGCCTTGGTAGTCACCTTTCTATCCCAGCTTTGGACACTACCTGCGACCACCTCTCTGCAGAGGTGGCTGTGCCCCCAGCTCCTCATGCTATATTGGTTTAGAGCAGGCACCTAGCCAACCCAGAGTCAGGGTCTCTCTTGTGGGTAGATTGGCCTCTGGAGACCATGATGGTACCCTTGAGTACAGGAATTGGCTACAAAAAGACAAAGCTCCTACTTATTTTTTTTAAACAAGTTTATTTATTGAAAGAATCTGAAAATAGTAATAAGGCCTTCATTAACAATTAACAAATTTTAAGATATTAATATGAAACATTAAGAATTTACGTGAAAACTCCATGTGTTCTAGATCAGTCTGATAGCAGCTGCTTCTAGACTTGTCAACACTTGCTTTTTAGATGCGTGACCCATGCAGACCCTGCTCTCCTCTGGGCCACACAGAGGCCTGCTGTGCCTACTGTAACAGATGAACAGCACAGATCTTGGGGACAAGCAACCGCAACTTAACAGCACTGATACCAGACCACTCAGGGATCCAGAGGTGCTGAGGTCACAAGGGCCCGGAGGTCCTGACTTTAACAGCATGGTCAGCACTAGAGTAGTTGGCGAACCCTTCTGAGCAGCACAGGACAGAAGCCTCACTTTACTCTGAAAGCCAGGCGAAGAATGGGCAGTTCTCCCTTCCTCCTCTTGCCAGAAGAGGGGAAGATGACCTAACTGCAGCACCTTGGCTGACCAGTGACTCCCACAAACGCTCTAGGGTCTGTGTGGCGTCCACATGTGTTTCTTGTGTTACATACATGTGCTGCACAGAGGGCTACAGGTGGCTGTTGCTCAGATGCAAACCTAAGACTCTTGTGGAAGGAGGACAGGCCCACAGCCTGATGTCAATAGTGAGTTGGTCTCAAAACCCTTGTGGCCACTGTGTAAGGGAAGAGTGGAAGCACGGAGCCCTGTCCCGGACACAATGTAAACACTGGACAGCAGGCAGTCCCCTCTAAATCTTCACAAAGTGTGTACAAGAAAATATGTACATAATCACTTCAGAAAGTTTAAAATAATCTCTAAAAAGTGTACACAGGATTTAAAATGTCTCGGGAGCTGCTGCCCTGCGATATGAGGAATGTGACGTTGCTGGATGGCTGTGCAAAGTGTGGCCTCTGCTCTGGGAGGAGTCAGAGGCCTTGGGCCAGACTGAAGAGGCACCTAGCCATCACATGCCTTGCCAACCCATAGCAAAGCTGACAGGTGACCCCGAGAGTTGCAGGGGAAAGGTGCAGTCCCTGGGGAAAAGCACTGCAGCTAAAGGAAGATTTCTGGCTGAGACATTTATTTCAATATCAAAGGGAAGATCAATTCATTCTGACCCCCTCAGAATTTCAACAGACTGATTTATGGGAATTCCTGACCTGGGATCTCAGGGGGCCCATGGGAGAGATGTAGGACACCCAGCCCAGTTCTCATTTTGCTCCTTTAGAAATGAAAAAAGAGGTTTAAAAACATTAAAAAGCTGATCTCTTCTTCAAAAGGCAGACCCAAGCTCTCCCAGCAAGGCAGGCAGGACACAGAGATCCTGGACAGCCATGTGGTTGGTCAAAGCCAGGTCAGCCAGAAGGCCAGCAGGAGAGCCAGAGAAGGAAGGCCCCCAAGGGCTTGAGGGCTCAGGTCAGAGGCTGGCAAGTGAGGCCTAGCTGTCCTCCTCGTCCTGGTCCTCATCCTCCGGGAAGTGAGCTTGCTTCTTCCGAACATTCCAGTGCAGACACTGGGCAAGGCTCTCAAACCAGTCACTCACAGGGTCACACACACAGATAGAGGGCAGCGGGTAGCAGGAGGTGGTGATGCTGATGCTTTGAAGGAAAAAGAAATACGTCTGTGTAAGCCGGGTGACTTTTCAAGTAACAAACTACTCTCCCTAGGTCAAGGCCCTCTCCCAGGGTCTCACTTTGTCCAAATGGAAGCAGCCACCCTGGATCCTGAGAGGATCAGAGAGACTCTGTCCCTGTTTTCACCAGGTCTCTGGCTCTCAGGGGTCCAGGCAACTTCTCCTGAGGTGAGGCAGGGTGGGGACTTTAGAATGACCAGGCCAATACATAAGCAGCTCTGCTGGTCCATCCTAGAGCCTGTGACTGCTGTTGGCAGCACACCCACACATCCAGGAAGAGGAGGGGCTAGCCTGAGTCGGTGCACTGCTATCTGAGGCTATGGACCACTCATCTGCAGGTGCTGCAGGTCACAGGCAGTGCAACAGCCTTGCCAGGGGTGACTTTCCCTAGATCTAGGCTCAGACCAGTCCAGTCTCTGTGTATAACAAGAACCAAGGGGCATGGCCTTGCTACAAGCCTACTACATCTACACATGACTGGGCTTTGTAACAGGCCACCACTAGCGACCAATACCACACGATAGAAAACAAGGTCAGCCCACGCCCAGCACTGCGGCCCCACACCTGTCTCCATGGCGTATTTCCTGCCTCTTCCGTCCATCAAACGACACCCATGCAGTGTTCCTGGCCTCTGGTGACAGCATAATCTAAGGGTGGAACAGGAACAAAAGTGGGCTCTAGGCATGCAGGGTCCTCCGGAGTTCCTGTACGGAACAACTTCAGCCTCACATTGGTGCTCTAAGACTGGCAGCTACCTCCTAGACGTGGTCATTAGAACTCACACTAGTGACAAACTAGCCTGAGTGGCCTGTGATGAGGTCATAGAAAAATGAGGCTGGGCTGGACACTCAGAGGTCAGCCAGAGACCAGGTCAAAGGTTCTGTGGAGGGCTGGAGAGATGGCTCAGTGGTTAAGAGCATTGCCTGCTTTTCCAAAGGTCCTGAGTTCAATTCCCAGCAACCACATGGTGGCTCACAACCATCTGTAATGAGGTCTGGTGCCCTCTTCTGGCCTGCAGACATATACACAGACAGAACATTGTATACATAATAAATAAATATTTAAAAAAAAAAAAGGTTCTGTGGAGGACACCAATCAGGGGTCTTTCATCACAGAGACACTTTCGTCATTCCCTCCCAACGGGGCCCATCCCTACTACTTGCAACTGAGAGCCCTGCATGGAGGGCTGGCCAGCTCTCTGTGCCATCAGAGACCATGGACAGAGGCAAAGCTAGCTGAGAGGCAGGGCTCCCATCTGAAGGTGCTGGGAGTGGCATTGTCTTTTGGAGGTGGCAGGTGCTGAGGGAGTGACAATTGCTTTTTGCTGGCTCAGGGTCAAGACTCACAGACCAGAGGAGATACAGGGAGACTGCTCTGACCTTCAGCTCGACCCCTGCTGGGACCACGATGGGCCGGAATGACAGCGAGTGGGGGCAGATGGGCGTAACCATGATGGCCGGCACGTTGGGGTGGACCATGGAAGCCCCGGCTGCAGCTGCATATGCTGTGCTGCCTGTCGGGGTGGACACGATCACGCCATCGCCCTGCACAGTGGTGATGAGGTGTCCGTCCAGGTAGACATCTACGTTCGACAGGTATGAGGAGGGGCCTCTGTCGATCACCACTTCATTCAAGACCTGGAAGAGATGGCAAGGCCATGGCACTACCATAAGCACTTACGGTGCACCCGAAGTTTCTTACCCTAGTGTCAGGGATCCCAGCCCGAGTGCACCCCACCCTGATCCCTTGCTGGGGACGTCTCCACAGACCTGGTACTGCATGGCCTGCTTTCCGCCCTCTGGGTCCAGGCCGTTCTCACTGAGGCCATTATGGATGGCTCTCTTCTTGTCTCTGGGCTCTTTCACCACCCTGACCTTCAGCCGGCTCCTCAGGATGACCGCGGCATTCCCTGGGGTCAGCAGGATCCAGCTCAGGGAGGCTGGGACCCTTCACCTTTCTGTTCTACGCCAGTGACCTCAGTGCATTCCACCAAAGCCACCCTGAGCAGCCATGTGCTGCCAGATTTCCCACTTTAGTAAGGAGTGTTTGAAATATCTGAAATTTAGAAATCTCTAAATCTTGAAACTACATCATTAAATAACAAATATGAAAAAAAAAACAGAACAAAAAAAACCCCAAGGGGGCTGGAGACATGGCTCAGTGGTTAAGAGCACTGGCTGCTTTTAAAGAAGACCCAGTTTCAATTCCCAGCTCTCATACGGTGGATCACAACCATCTGTAACTCCAGTCCCAGAGGATCCCACACCTCCATGGGCACAAGGCATACATGTGGTACATAGACATACTTGCAGGCAAAATACTTATACACATAAAATTAAAAAATAAAAACAGCAGCAACAAAAACATAACCAAGGAGGAGGTAAACCCTGAGCTGTTTTGAGAGATCCAGAACATTCCAACTTACCCTCTATCACCTGATTCACTTGGGATTGGAAGTTCTCAAAGTTGAACGGGGTCAGGAAGCCCAGGGAGCCAAGGTGGAAGGCCATAACAGGAGGCACACTGCCCTGTGGGTGAGGAGACCAGGTGGCATTGCTGGGCTACCCAGGAAACACCAAACTGCCGATAGCTGTGGACCCTGGGGATGGGTAGGCATGAGCAAGGCAAGAGGTGGAAGAGCCAGAACAGGGCAGGATGGTGCCATCTCCCCAAGAAGTGAGAACAAGGTGGGAAGGGCCAAAAAGAAACAAAAGTAACAAGCCCAGACCAGCTCACTGGTCACATAGGAAAGATGTGGCTACAGAAATACAAAGGCTAGAAGGTAGGCAGACTTGGCAGAGACCTGGTGGATGGAAGAAGAAAAATGGAGATTGTTTAGGCCCCATTAGGCCCCATCTGAATACAAACGGGGCTGAGCAAAAACCAAGGTTCAAGTACAAGTTGTCTGCAGCCTGTGGCCAGAAACTTCTGCAGCAAAGCACAGATGACAGCTTGCTGGGAGAACCCCAGTCCCCACTTCCACCCCCAGCTCCACGCAGCTAGAGGGGCTCTGCCCTGGTAGCCCTCTAGGGTACCGAATGCCCACTCTTCTAGCACACCATGGGCCAGCTCCTACCTTGCTGAGGGTGAGACCAGAGAGGTTCCAATGTCTCCTTGCTGCCCTTACCAGCCTGGGACTTTGGCTTCTGGACTAGTTCCGCAGTACCAGGTCTCTCCCAGAGGGTCTGGTCTGTGGCCACGTGGTCACCCTTCAGGGAGTCTCCCCACACTACTTACTGCTCTCCCTCCTTGGCCAGCCCAGCACTGTCAGAGCATGTCCATTCATCTCTAGTCACCCCAGGAGACTAGTTACCTGCAAACTTGCTTTACTGCCAGTAATTGGGCTGAAAAAAAAAAAACTTCTACCTCCTCAGAGCAGTGGTTCTCCACCTTCCTAATACTGCAATCCTTTAATATAATTCCTTATTCTTGTTGATACTTCATAACTGTAATTTTGTTACTGTTATAAATCTTACTGTAAATATCTGTGTGTTTTTTGATGGTCATAGGTAACCCCTGTGAAAGAGTTGTTTGACCCCAAAGGGGTTGTGACCCACAGGTGAGAACCACTGAAAACACCTCCTCACATTGTACCCAAACAATGCCATCAGTACCCTGAAACAGAGCCTTACCTGGAACAGAGAGGAGGCATAGAGCAGGGTGCCGTCTCCCCCGAGGCAGATGATGAAGTCTATCTGGTTGGAAATGTCGTCATAATCTAGAGGGCAGACACAAATCTTGGGAACTGTTGTCATACACAGCCCTAGTGCCCAAGCATGCAGATGCCAACAATGGCAGAATGCTCATGGCTTCTGCCAACTGAGAGAGGTCGAGACAGCACACCTTCACGGAAAGTGCAGAACTTCTTCTTCACTGGTCCAAAGCTTTCATCACTCACTATAGCAGGGTCTTCCAGCACTTTCTTTTCCACATACACGATCATGTTGTTCTCCTGGAAGTAAAGTATACATGGGAGCCCCCACACAGCCCTCAGTAGCCCAGCCCAGGTCATGCTGGCTTTTCCACATTGGGTCAGGGGGGAAAAAGCTGTTTCCTTAGCTAGCAAGTCATTTCCAGCCTGCTCACTTCGTTGCTATGTAGCCAGAAACTCTGACTCATGACATCATCAAAGCTTCTTCCCAAATAGGCACTTTCTAACCTAGTGGCTCAGGAACCAGACAGCTATGCCACGATTTGGATGTGTTGAGGGTCTCCCCCAAGTCATCTACTGAAAAGCAACATGATTTTGAGGTGTTGGGGTGATTAGGAGTGAGCCCATCATGGTAGAGCCACACCACTACATTCTGACATTCTGATGGTTTCACAGGAAGGGGAAAGGGCAGAAGATGTGTAACACACCACCTCCTTCCATATGCTGTCCTATCCCTTTGGGCTCTGCAAGGAAGATGGCCAGCATCAGATGTGGCCCTGGACTTTGCTTCTCCAGAATCACAAGCTAAAACTCACCCAGACTGGGAGCTGTATTGCAGGCAACACGAAAGGGACTCAGGTGAGGGTTAAGTGCTGCAGCATGACTTAGGAGGGTTGAGGTCACAGAGCTAGCATTGCTAGTATCTTAGAAGTGGGTTAGCCAAAGGGTGGTGGTGCACAGGCCTTTAATCCCAGCACGAGAGACAGAGGGGGGGGGGGGGGGGGGGGGGGGNGCACGAGAGACAGAGGGGGGGGGGGGAGGAGGGGAGGGATGGATAGAGGGAGGGATAGATAGGCCTGTGAGTTCAAGGCCAATCTGGTTTACAAAGTGAGTTGTAGTAAGGTCAAGGCTACACAGAGAATTCCAGTGTTGAAAAACCAGAAAGGAAAACAACAACCCCCCCCCAAAAGGAAGTGGGGCAACGCCCTGGGGCAAGTTCCTCATAAACACTTGACACAGTACTACAAGACTCTCAGGAGATGCAGCTCCTCCACCTTGAGTTTCCCAGCACTGTGGGCTAGTAAGAACTTTTAAGAACGCTTCAGACAGCTAAGAAAGAGACAACCCTGGACAAGTCTCCTCCCCAACTCACCCCAAGCACAGCCCTAAACTGCTGGCCTTACCTCCATGAGGTACATGCAGAGCTCTTTGAAGGGCTGCAGTAGGCTGGCATCTCGGATCTTTTTGATGACAAGCACACTCTTGGGAGACTTGTTCCATGTCAACCGCTGGCTTGCAGGGTCCTGGATGTGCCTTTAGGGAGAGAAGAGAGCTCATACCAGCAGTCATCTTTTCCTTGAGGAAAGAAGCAGGCAATTTGGAAAAATAAAAGTAAGCACACCAAGAACTAGTTAAAATGTACTGCCAACTTGTGTGCACAGAATCAGCACCAGATCCCTCCAGGGTTGGCTGCTAGCCATCCTGCAGCCCGGAGCCAGAAACACATTGGAGCCAGAGCAACCATCCTTGAAAACCCCTTGCCCAGCTACTGTCCCCATGGCTTTGCTTAAATCCCCTTGGGCACCCTGCTGGCCAACTGTACCTGTAATCACACATGCTGTGTTCATTTCCTTCTGACACTCCCCGGTGGGAACAGGGGCGGCACAGAAGAGCAGAGGGAAAAGCCTAAGCTGTCTGTCAGTCCAGTGAGAACACCAGATCCTCTGTCCTGGGGTCTACTGTGGATGGTTTCCAGTCCCAGGACCCTTAGCGTATGTGTTTCCTTCTATGTGCATGGATGGCGTGTGGCCTACTACCTCTCGATGCCATAAACTTGGCTGGCTCTTAATTATTAACTTATTTCTCTATTCATTTATCTATTGAGACAAGTTCTTACTATGTAGCCTTGACTTGCTTGGAACTCATTATATAAGATCAGGCTGGCCTTGAAATCATAGAGCTCTACCTGCCTTTGCCTCCAGAGTGCTGGAAATAAAGGCACAACCTGGTACCATGCTTGGCCCGGTAATCTTACTTCTGAAACACCATTTTCCCTAGCCAACACAATTTCTCCCAATTAAAAAAGGCTCCATATATGGCAGTCTATGAAAACCCACTACCAACTTTTGAAATTATAACACAAACTACTAAAGACAGGTCAGAAAATGACCATTGGAACCCTGGTCACAGCACTCACCTGTTTCTGGCATTTCTGGGAGGGGAGGGGCCGCTCATAGCCACCTCTCACTCACCACCTGCCTGTAGCGCTCACGACTCCTGAGGCGGTCTCCACCTTCCAGGAGACAGCAGGCATGTCCCCAGCATTTCAGTGCTACAAGCAGACACACACAGAGCCCTGCCTGGCTACCATGCTCCTACTTGTGTGTTACACTCTAAGTCTAATTTTTGTATCTTCAAAACTGAAAGCCAAATGTAAAAGCCTTGTCACAGGTCCTACAGAAGTGTTCTCTAAACTGAGAAAATCAAATAAATAAAATGTAGACTTCCTTCTGAATATATGACCATTTTGCTTAACCATCTACTTTAAAAATGAACAAAACAGGAGGTTAACTTTAAGAGCAAAGAGGGCCAGCCTGAACTCCCTGCTCTTAGGGGAGGACCAGGACCACCTGCCTAGCAGGCCTCTGGCAGGCCACAGCGTCCTGACTGCTTAGGGAACTGGGAGCTTGGAAATGGCAGGGTCCGCCTACAGGGAGGAGTTCTCAGGCTGGCTGCAGGTGAAAGGGCTACAGGTGAAAGGCAACCACTTCCTGAATTCTGGGCTCCAGAGAATTTGAGTGATCACAACCCTCTGCCCCACCAGAGCTCCAAGTCCCCACCTTACACCCTGCCCTGCCCATGTGTGTGTCATGGCTGCCCCACGTAGGCTCAGCCCACAACTTTCAGCCCAAAAGCTCAGAAGGGTTCAGCATGCGCCACCATCATTAGTATATGCAAGTCAAGATGCCAAGCCCTCCCTGTGACCACAAACCAGTTCCTCAACTTCCTATTGGGTCACCTAAAGGGGAATGCTGGCCATTCTCGGCAGCCTGAACTTCAAGTGCCATGTGGAGCCGACAGGCCATGGCCTGTCAGAACCAGCTCTGGATGATCTGCCGCAGCAGCCAGGGATGCATGACCACTGTGGCATAACTAACAGCGGCTGAGAGTCTCACCCACCCACAGGAAAACACGGGCTCTGAAAAGTCCTCAGGATGAGCTCTAGGCTATCTTGGGAATATCTGGGAAACATATGAAGTCCTCATTCTTACAACACAGGTACTATTGCCCTACATTTACACGTGGGACGTTACAGAGACACTATGTACCCCAGAACTATGTACCCCAGAGCCCAGCAAACGACTGTAGGCAGGTTAGTGCCTGTTCTAGACACCAAGCCAGTCCCTAAAACCCACACTTGAACTTCCTAACCTCAAAGAATAGCTTGGAGGCCACTGTGTCTTGGTCTAAGTAAAACCGGCTGTGAGGGGCTGGAGCGATGGCTCAGCAGTTAAGTTCCCCGGCTGTGAGGGGCTGGAGCGGCTGTGCTGGCACACACTTGAATTCTAGCACTTGGGAGGCAGAGACAGGTGAAACTGAGTTTGAGGCCAGACTGGTCTCTAGAGGAAGTCTCAGGACAGCGAATGGCACACACTGCTCCTGCAGAGGACTTGTATTTGGTTCCCAGAACCAACATCTATTATATATTACATATATTATATATTACAACTGCCTGTGTAACTCTAGTTCCAAGGGGTCCAAAATCCTCTTCGGGCCTCCACAGGAAGCTGCATACATAGGATGAAGCAGACACACTCAGGCACATATATA